>NC_083642.1:12396900-12651900 GCF_963576545.1 Limanda limanda
ACACACGCAAACAAAATGAATGCAGTGATTGACAACCAGAGAAGAGGACAGGGAGGCCACTTCAAGGAGTCAGTGCATTTGGAAACTGCTCTCACCTTCATACTGAGTCTCAGTCTGTCCCCCAGGGAATAAAATCATTCTTTGATTGTTCCTTTTTACTTCATCACTCTGTTAACACTGCCCTCCTTGACTTCCTCTGGGTATTAAATGGTCTTCCCCCCCCCCACCCCCTCTCTTTTTTGTCCGCATTTCTCCCTTTGTCTTGTTCTATCTCTGGACGGGTGGAAGAGGGCCTGGAATTTATCACACATACCTAATAATTACTATCACAGGAAATGGTCCTGAGGAAGGAGGTTCACTAGGCCTGCTAATTAGTGTTAGTCGCAAACACACACCCACCCACACGCAAAAACACACCCACACACACCCACACACACACACCCACACACACACACACACACACACACACGCACACACACACACACGCACACGCATGCATGCACCTATATGAGGCTAATTAGTGTTATTTGGCTGGTATAGAAGTTTTGGGTCGAGTCCAATCTGATTGGCCCAAGGGAGACTAACACCCCCAAGTTTACCGGCTTGTTTAAATCTCGAGACTAATTGATTGGAAGTCCTGTGTGTGTGTGTGTGTGTGTGTGTGTGTGTGTGTGTGTGTGTGTTTGGTGTGGAGGGGGGGGGGCACATTTAAGTGTGTGCATGAGTGGGCAATTGATTAGGTGGGCCCTGCAGCCATACAGAGACAGCCTAGGACACAGCACCCAGTGACGGCCTCCTTAACGGCAGCCCTGCCCTCAGGGTCACCAAAGGAATGAGGGGGTCAAGCGAGTAGGTAATGTTGGTGCAGATAGACATGGTCGTTAAAGCAAATCTAAATTTGATTTTAGATGTATACACACACACAGGTACTCACTTTTGCCTAAAGTACAGGTGGATATTTGCGGAGATGGAGGAAGGGGTTAATGGGAAGGGAACAGACGGCATGCAGCAGTGAGAGTTGTAGGAAGAAGGAGGGATGGGTTATTTGAAATGCAGCTGCATGTAATATGTTGTTGCATGGGCGGTGTTGTAAAACAGCCTTTAAAACAGTGGCTTAGTGAAATGCCCGCATGGTTTACCATTATGGGCACATGAAAATGCTGCTGTACCCACACAAGTGAGTCAGTGGGGCTTACTGGCATATATTCGCACACTGTAAACACCTCCCAGCCTCTGTGGTTGGCACCCACACCTGAACTGTGGCTCCTGTTTTTTCCACTTCTGTGGCTTCTCTGGCCACATCTGCCTTTCCTTATCTGGGTGTATGTATGTCTCTGTCTTTTCCTCTCTGTGTCTGTGTCCTTCCCTCCTCACGATGCACAAACACATCAGAAACTAGACTCAGCAGAGCTCATACCACCACCAAGGCCCAACAGTCCCCTTCTGTCACCACATTTATATCCGCCAGATCTTTTATTTGGATCTGCACCATATTTCACACACTCATTCATTTCGGTCCCCATGCCTGACGAACGTTGTTTGCACTCGCAATGTTAAAGAACGGGATAAAATACCGGATGCATACCAAACTTTTATTGGCTGTTTCTTGGCCCGTGTCCTATCCTCACAATCTTTACAGGAGTTTCTGTGAAAACCTGCTGACAAACACAGTAACAAACATCGTAAAAACCATAATCTCATTGGCTGAGGTTGGTGAGAACTTTTTTGCAGTTTTACTTCTACCGATCTCAACTAGTTTTCATCAATCATAGCGACATATTGTTGCATAAAGACTTAAGTGAGGGCTCAGCCTCTCTGACTCTGCTGCTTTGACTGGAGTTTTATTAGTCCTGCACATCTCTCAGTCTTGCTGAGATGGTTCCCAGGAGGTTTTAATAGAGAACAATAGTAGAACGGGCCACTTCCCAGCACTGGGCTGCTCCAACACTGCAAACCAGTCAGAATCCATCACAGCAGCCCCTAGCACTTCTGGAATTGTGTGTTTGTGTGTGTGTTTGTGTGTATGTGCGTATGTGTGCGTGTGTGTGTGTGTCTGATCTGGTTAATTCAGGGATGTAGACCCAAACTGTAATTATCATTATGTACTTCTCGGCAGTGGCAGGAAACAGCCCAAGCAAGTTTGGATGAGCGTGTGTATCCTCACTGATGTGCTCTGAATGTGTTTGTGTCAAAAGAACAACATGTGCATACATGAATATCTGTGTCTCTGTGTGTGTGCGTGTGCATATATTTGTGTGTGCATGTGCATGTGCATGTGCATGTGCGTGCACATAGGAACGATGATGTGAAGAGCATGAGAGCTATTCGCAGTGAAAGATAAGCAGATTGTGCCAGTGGCGATGTGATGATTTTCCCTGCTCTTGTTTTGGCCCTGGTCTTGTTCATTTGGTCTCTGCTAAATGGAGACATATTGGAAACATGACTGTTCTCCTGGGGCCGGTGGGTACTCAGAGTTTAGTGCTGGAAAGGAGAGTTAGGATACGAGGAAATTTAAGGAGAAGGGATGGAAAGAGAATCTGGAGAAAAAAAAATAAATGAGAAAAGAAAGAAGGGCTCAGAGAAGTTAGGAACACCACTTGGAATTCCAATCTCATAAAAGCAAAAACTACATGTGTCATATTTGTTTTTGGACAGAAATTACCATCCACGAGCATCGCAGACATTGTTAACTTTCACAACTGCGTAATAAAAGTTGTGTCTCATTTTTACAAGATCAAAGTTGATGTCCAAGAAAAAGCAAAGCAAACCCCTCGGAGAAGAAAAGGAAAGAGGGAAAAAAACGCACACAAAACTTAAAACCCAAAGTTTATTTGGAGCGAGTGTCACATCTATTCATAATGGCAACCGCAGTTTAATCTGTGCAGTCCTTCATCTTTAAAGCAAGCATCAGTAAGACAGAGGAGGCCTTCATGTGGGCGGACAGACTGCACAAGAGACAGGACTGGTCACCACTAAACAAACAAAACAGGAATCCTGCAGCGGTAAAAATGGCTAGAGGGAGTGTGAACAAAGACGATGGCACGGTTTTCAGGATGAAACAAAGAATCCAGACAGTGTGTGTCTGACTGATTGAAAATGTGGGCATTCATCACTCTCCTGATATGAGGAATATGCATGTTTATGTCTGGAGGTATTTCAGCCAGGATCAGAGAACTCTGTAACCACGTTGATGTGTTGAGGGTGAACAAGACTTCCTGACATTACTGTAATGGATACCTCAGTTCTTTAATATGTGTACATTTATACATTCATTATAGAGTGATACGTGCTCGATGAAAGAATGAGGTTGAAATTCCTCTTTACGGAGGTTGGGGTGTGTTTACTTTGATTTCTGTCTGTGTTTATGCTGAGCCTGTAGAACCTGTTGATGCATTTAAAATAAACATTATTTTATTAGTTATTACATTAAAGTGGAATGCACAAACGTCAAAGTCATACACAGCAGAGGAATTCGTAGAACCTTAATGTGTAAACAAATGCTTCATGTAGATTTATATCTTGTCTCATAAACAATGTGGAGGTTATATCCATATATCCGAGGTGGTAGTGCGGACAGGGACAAGATGGCTTTCCAAAAAAAAAAAAAAAGAATATGGGGATCAGGTGTAATATTCAAACTGCCTTGACTTCATGACAACTTGACATACTAATAATATAAATACTTGCTCAGTAGAATTTACAAACTGATGCACCTTAACCAAAACTGTGACTGTGAAAGATAACAGTTATTTTCCACTTCTTTTCACCGTACTTTATTAACTGTGTGTTTGTTCTCAGTGCAGGTGAACAACAGTATTAATATAAAAGGAACAAAACTAGACTGACTATGATTCGAGCTTGTCAATACATCGAGGGGAAACTTCTAAGCAGCCGTCTAAGTGGTGAAAGGGTTAATTCTGACTAACACTGACTAAACAGGTGCTCTAACCCCTAACCCGTCATAAAAGGCCTCATGCAGGAAATAATTTAGAGTGACGTCATGAATGAAATTAAAAAGTACATGTGTTTCTTTACTCTGCTCTCTCTCTCTCTCTCTCTCTCTCTCTCTCTCTCTGTCTCTCTCTCTCTCTCTCTCTCTCTCTCTCTCTCTCTGTCTCTCTCTCTCTCTCTCTCTCTCTCTCTCTCTCTCTCTCTCTCTCAACATATCTAACATGTCTCTGGTCCATTCTAGCCATGGGTCCACGAGTTCAGCATTTACTGAAATCAAATGTGTGTGTTTGGCCTCTGGTTACACACTCGATTGAATTAGAGAAATGGTGTGCATGTGCACATGCACTTACTTACTCACACACAGCCTCACAGGGACACAGATCTCTATTAAGTTAAAAAAGAGAGTTGAGTGTCTTCTTCCATCGCGAGGGCTTTTATGTGATAAGATCAGCTCGGGGTGATCTCCTATGCAGAATTCCTGAGCACATCAAACAACAGTAAACCACATCACAGCAGCAGGAAGAGCTCAGCTCCATTAGCCAGCCCATAAAGAACATGTGTGTGTGTAACAGGAGAGCTACGCGAGCCACTACAAAAGGTTTACACACATAGGACAAACATAGAGAGGTATGCAGTCCGCTGACATGCTCACAAATTGATGAGCGTTTGAGTGCAAGTGCACAAACGTATGCGCGCACGAACGCCGCTGTTTATTTGTAGTGTGAGGCAACAACGCCAAAGCTCAGAGTTCCTGTCGCATATGCTCAGGCACATTTCCACAGAAATACACATGCACTCGCACACATATGCACATCGTTGTGGCTCTTTCAATAACATCTAAGCACATTCTGCATTTCATTCATTCTAACTGGGTCTTAAGCTTAAAATAATGGTTTTGGTTAAAACTAAAATTGTCCAGCATGCAGGCTGGGCCGTGATACTGTCCTGGTCTCTCAGTGACAAGACAGAAAAAACAAGAACGGAGAAATCTCTTTGCAGGCCAGATGGCAGTCATTAGCTTCATTAGTACACAACTGGCTCAGACATGCCCCCTTCACACAAGTACACACACCCCAACACCCTCGGTACAACATCTCCATCCTGTCCTCCTTCACCTTTTTTGTCGAAAGACAGGTCTCCCTTATGAGGTGTTTAGTGACGAAAGGCTAAAGAGACACCGGGAGAGAGCAGGAGAGAGAGAAAGAGACAAAGAGACAGAGAGGGAGAGAGTTGTTTTTAAGGGGGGCGAGAGGGAAAAAGAGGTCAGCCCAGATTGAGTTTACCCATTTTTCTTCGATTGATTTGAAACAGATCTCGACTGCGACTCTTGTCCAAGCCACAGGCAGTGAGATATCACCCTTTGCTCCGGCTCCAGAGGATCTGATTCAAACTGGATGTCCATCAGTCACTGTGACTAGCCAACAACAGGATGTCTTAATCATCGACTGTGCAGGAGTGAGCTGGGAACAAAACGGAGAGAGAGAAAAAAAATCCACGTTTAAAACTGCATCCCACAACAGTACAGTCAGGAAATCATGTATCGACATATTGTGGATAGAGACAAATTTGTTCCATTGACAGAGTGAAATGAAGAGAGAGGGCCCACCCGGCTCTCGGCTAAACCATCCCAATGTGTATTAATCCAGAGGATTACGCTGCCTGCTAGCATTACACGCATTCCCGTGCCAGTCAGCGATGCTCTGCCCACTGAGGTTAACCTTTCATGCTGAAGATGACACACGCACAAACAGCATTATTGCCGCTGATGCCACACAGAGTGCCAGCACACAGTGACCGCACAATTGTTGCTGAGACCGAAATGCGAGATTGTGTGTGTGGGTGGGTGGGTGTGTGTGTGTTGTGGATGGAGGCTAATGGTAGCAGAGACTGGTTGATGGCGAGGGGGAAACAGAGGGTGTTCAGAGAGGAGTTATGCACTATGGCAGGCCCTAATTGCTTGCGGCTCCTGTTGTGTGTTTAGCTTTGTTTGAGCATGTCCAATATAACCAGTCACAAGGGAGCCTCTGCCAGAGCAAACACACACACACACACACACACACAAACACTGTGCTGAACCCCAGAGAGGGCTTTTATGGTGTTGAAGACTTCAGTAACATGACACCTAGGGCAAACACTGAGTAATAAAGCAATCGCGGCACATTGTTTAGATCCTCCTCCAGGCATGGTTTGTTTATCAGACGCAGAGTGTCTCAGTTTCCTGACATCAGCGGCCCGACATGTCACATTTTGGGGGTTTGGCGCACGATAAACGTATGAGCATGCAAACAGAAACATTGGCACAAACAATTCACATGCGGGATAAACACTGAATCCATTCATGCACCCTTGCACAGAAGCACAGGCCCACATGTATCTGCACGCATGCCACACTGGAGACATCTTGACATGTCAGTCACAGCGTGTTTCGTGCCAGTGTTTCCCCAAACCTCTAAGCCGGTTCCTGGTATGTCTGACTGCATGACTGCAGATAAAAGGGCAATAAACATCTCCCTCTTGCCTGCTAACTCATACTTCTCACGTGCTCCTCACCTCCCTTTTAAAGTTGATGTTGTGTGACACAGAGAGATTTTCACGTCCAAATGTTTGTGCGTGTGTCCGTGGCATTCCCCCGGCTGAGTCTTTTTCGGGATCTTCTGGAGCTCCGAGGTGGTCTCCAGCCTGTCATCTGCACAAAAAAAATTAAGAGCTCTGTCTTTCATGCACACCATGCCATCACAGCGTAGCTATAAAACGAACCTGGGGTTGTAAATGATGCACACCTGCATTCTCTCTGTTGTATCTAACAGTGGCAGGAGACCTAACAACTCTCCGACATACACCATGGCCACAATTTACAACACACTCACACACACCTAAACAAATGTTCTCATGCAGGCATACAACGCGGTGGCCGGAGTGAGTCCAGGACTGTGTCATTACAATCTAATCAGATTTATTGTTAAGTTGCGTTGGAAATGGGAAAACGTCCTTAAATGAATCATTTAAAGACAATTAAAGGCAAAACTGAAACCTACCTGCTCATTGTAAACATTTAGTCTATGAGAGACAGTGTTTGTCTCCCTCTGATATTCAGTATTAGAGAATATGACATTGCAAAATTACATTTGAATTTATGGATCATTATTGTGATGTATTTTTTGTATATTTGTATGAGGGAATCGAAACAACATGAAATTAAGTCTGAATCGTATTTAAAGATGGACGACATGACAGCTCCCCAAAAGTGAAGCCAAAGTGTCTCTATCGCCATCTTGTGGCTGGCTGCAGTATAGGTTACTAAGAGTCCTCCTCCATGTTAACGGATGGGACATGGACCAAATGAAAAAGTCAAATCACATGTTAAAACATTATTCTCAAAGATGGTGTCTGTCACTGTAGGTAGTTCTTACCACTCTGATGTTTTTGCTTTGTCCAAACCTCCTGATTGACGGCTTACACTCGACTTGTGATTGATCGAGTGGGTGTTCGGGGGGGACCTCACTACCTGGGCTCCATCTGACTGCTTCTGCTTGGACTGTGGCTCCAAATGCACAAGATTGCTGTAATTGTTTCTAGGATATTTTAGCTTTGTCTGCGCAATATAAGGAAGTGGATAAACATTATCCATCTTTATATACAGTCTATATGGTCATACATGTGAAGATGTAATGTTGAGTGTCATAGCTGAAAGGCACTCATAAAGTGTGATGTCAGTAGTGCATCCCATAAAGCTATAGTTTTATATCTGTGTGTGTGTGTGAGTTTGAGAGACACAATGCAAATGTGAGCATGCATAAGGAAACCATTAAGTTAATGAATGCACTCTCACCCCCACTTCTCAAATGTCAGTGGAGCACATCCGCGTCTTCACACAGAACAACACATCGTAACCCTCTTAACGGCCTGGACTCAGCATGTGCACACGCACACACTCACACACATAGAGGCACATGCATTGAGCCGTGTCCCTCCTCTGCACATAAACACAAACACATTTTGACTTGTTGTATGCATTTTAAGTTTATGTGTAGCAAAGTTGAAATTCCTATCGAAACTCAGAGCATCAGTTCAGCACAGAATTATCATTTCAGAATCAAAAAAAGAAATACAACAACCAGGTCACACACATGCACACACTCCCGTTTGTAACCATAGCCAGCAAAAGCACTGAGTGGAAGCCATTGTTAAAATAACTGTGATGTAATCTACCAAGGCAGCTGGCTTGGCCGTGTGTGTGATTGTTATCTATCTGGAAATCACTGAGTCTGTCAGCAGCATCTGACTGCACACTACCACTGGTCCCTTTATTAAAAACCAGACGTATTCTGGAATCCATGTTCAAGTGTGGAGGGCCGGCAGAACACTTAAAGCAGCTCAGTACAGTCTGCGTTTATGTGTGTGTGTGTGTGTGTGTGTGTGCTGTCTGTGGATCCACATATATTAAGAAGCATGTTATGGAGAAAAAGCAGAGAGAACTTAACAAGGACTCAAGGTAACCATGCTGAGTCCAGACGCAGGCAGCAGTGATTACCAGGCATAACACTTTTTCTGTTTCATGCTTGCATACACGTGTGCTCACTTGCAAACACAATCGCCGCGTCAATTTTCAAACTCTCGTAAAATTTTCCAAACACGCACTTTCTCCGAATGAGAAAATACCGATATGACAGGAACGCACGTAGTTTGAATGTGTCTTCTCACACGAAGCTTATTAACAACTATACTTTACAAGTGAGGTTATGTCTCCATTGGGAATTCACACCAAAGGCCAAACAAGCACATGCAATGATACAACAGGTTCAATGTACTAGAGGCGTGATCTGTCTACACTAGCTTCAACGTACAAATTACCCAGATTATAGAGCGGTGTGGGTGTATATGTCTGTGTGCGTGTGTGTGTGTGTGTGGATGTGTGCGCTCAGAGATATGTGTGAACCTCCCAAATGTGTGTATTCCAGTGTGTATTGACAGGGAAATAATGGTAAGTTTTTGTTTTTTTTATCAGAGGGCCAGGTAGTAATCATGTCACTCTTTGATCCTATGATCCTCACTGATCTACCTAAATATACAGCCGACCTGTCCAGGCCTGGCAACAGCTCCTCTAATCAGCACCCTCACCCAGCCGACGGTGTGTGTGTGTGTGTGTGTGTGTGTGTGTGTGTGTGTGTGTGTGTGTGTGTGTGTGTGTGTGTGTGAGCGAGAGAGAGATTGTCTGTCTTTGTGTCTGCATCTCTGCCCCTCTTTCATGAGACTTTACTTCAAATATATGTGTCCCTCTCTACACTGTAAAGTGTAAAGTAGGCTAATGGCGCCTATATAAGTAAGTATGTGGTCAGTGCGTTTGTGTAGCAGACTGTAAAGAAAGCATGTGGTTCTTCCTGCTTCAGCACGGAGCACAGCAGTACGAGTCTTTTCTTGTATCTACTTACATTTTACCATCCTTCATTAAAGAAAGCTATTAACAGAGGCTGGAATCACAGGATAGCTAATTATTAGCAGATGTCAGTGTGTGTATGTGTGTGTGTGTGTGTGCTCAGTCTACGTGTTAATTTACATGCATGCAGCTTTGTATGAGCAGGTGGTTAGTGCATTTACTCAAACTCTGTACACTCAGAGCTAAACACTTTCTGACTGCAATGCATTTATTTCATAGCCATAGTTGCAATTGAAATAAAATCTATAAGATAATGTGAAATCTACAATCAGCAAATAATAATAATAACTTTATTTGTATGGCACTTATCTAAACGAGGTTACAAAGTGCTTCACACAAAAGTCCAAGGCAAAATGAAGAAACGATTGTAATAAAAGATATTCTCTTCAGTTCAATTTAAGAGTCAAATCATAACAAGTCAAGACCGTAGGTTTATAGCGAAACCCAACAGTTCCCACAATTAGAAAACACTTTAGAGAAAAAATGGGGGGAGTGGAGGTGGGTGGCAAAGAGGGAAGAGAAGAGAGAGAGAAATTATCATGAAGATGCATCCAACAAGATATTACAAATTACACATTTATTTGAATTAGATCCAACTCCAACAGCTAAATTAAAATACTACCACAATTGAAAAAAACACAATTATGCTGAAAATAAAAAATATAAAAAAATTGTAGCAATTTAACACTGCACTGTTTGTTTGATTCGAAGCAAAATTACTACACAGATTGCCAAGAAGTGGTGGAAGGATGTGGTGTATGGATGTGGTGTATGGATGTGGTGTATGGGTCATAAATCCTGATCTTTATGAAGAAAAAAAAATATCAGACATATTTTGGAAACTGAAATCTATGAGTGTGTGAAATTTGGTGCAGCTTGATTGAGTTTAAGGGGACTGTTGGTCCTTGACGGAGATATGAGCCCAAATAGAGTGACATTTTAGTACTGGTAATTCTTCTGTTCTTTACTAATATTCAATTTTCAGCGCGGAACTTTTACCTGTATTAATGGTGTATTTTTTTGTTGTGGTGTGTAATTCATTAAAGTGGTAATAATGTCAACAAAGTCAGACAGGTTAGTCCTTTAAAAAATATATATTTACCTGTGAGTCTGTAATACGGATTATTATTACGGATTATTACGGACGTGGCAGTATGTATTTTTAGCACTGTTCACATTATTTAAAGATTTATGTCATTTTGATTGTAAAAATGTTTTCACTTCAGAATTAAGTTTCAAAACCACATTTTACCTTAAAGAAAAACACACATCTCATTATTTAGTCACAGTTCAGGTTTCATTCTATGCAGCTGGAAAGACACACAACATATTCTGCGCAGTTTTTCCAGATATGCAGCTTTTTGAATCGTTGAGCTCATGTGGCTGTGATTGGAAATCGCTGTGATTGGCCGATGGAGTGTGGGGTGAATGTTAGTGTGACCCTGCGTGTCCTTTACACACTGACGGGAAATCGACCGGTCCAAGCTCCAAGGAAAGCTATAATTCTGAGAGCAATACAGGCCAAAGGAGCGTACACACATCTTCTCTCTCAAGCGCGCCTACACGCACTTTCAGCTTGCACAGAGCAAAGTCCTAGCTGTGCCGTAGTAACCACATTAATTGGGTTGTGTAATTGTCTGGCAAAGCATTGTGGGAAACAGCCCATACAGATCTGTCCCTTCACCTCAAACCACTTTTTAAACATGGACTCCCATCGTCATGACAGTGCTATCCAGGAAATTGCTGAACATGTGTGGATATGAGTGTCTGAGCATCTGTGTGTGTTATTCAGTAATAGGCTGTATGTGTATGTGTTACTATGGCTCCTTTAAGGGAAGTGAGTGTTGTGGCCTCCCATTCCACCGCATGTCGGCTGTGGTTCGGCTGTGGTCCACCGCCAGGCCCTACATTTGGAACTCAGAAAATACACCAGGGGTACTCGCTCCCTCTGTTTTCTGGACCCGTCTTTCATTGGTTTGTGTGTGTACGTGTGTATTTTGGGTGCACGTTTGTGTGTGTGTAATAGTCCGCCACTGTGTTGTACTCTGTGCCCCTGATATTTTAAGGCTTTTTGGCCCCACGTCATGAGTGTGCGCTGTGTTTCCAGGCTGCAGTTAGATGACCGGAGTGAGAGAACCCGTACGGAGGACAGGAAAAAGGCAGGAGGAATGGGGGGGGAGAGGAAAGCAAGGCGGGTAATTGAAGGGTTCAGGGTAATACTTAGGCCAAGGATGGCTGTTTCAACGTGTTTGCATAACCTCCTTGAACTTAATATTTAGCCCCACTCCGGAGTGAGTATAGGGCACAGCGGAGCCAAATAGAGAATGATAGAGGGAGCGAGAAGTGGAATGATAGAGAGGTCCAAGTCCAAGGTGTCTCTCCTCAGATGAGAAGCTTCTCTCTTTGATGAGCAGCAGAGGAGGGGGCGGAGGTGACGGAATGAGGACGGAGAGACAAAGTGCTCGTGCTGAACTTGACAGGAGGTTATATATTTTTTTTAAATGATAGTGTGAATCACAGAGGGACTCAATTTTTCAGTGATGCAATGCAGAAGGTGTCCTCCCGGTATTTTAAGTTTACATTAGCAGCAGTTTGGAGAAGCGACTTCAGCTCCTTTCAATTCTTATGCCGACATGTGAGATTGTGGGACAGTGTTGTGGCCGGATCAGAGACAGACCAGTGGGGGGGTGCGGCATATCTCATCAGTGTTTTAAACTGAAGCCTTAGTGCTCTCTCTTAACACACTGCATATGTGTGTATGTTCCCCCCCTCCCTTTGTGTGTGTGTGTGTGTGTGTGTGTTCGTACAGTAGTGTGACTGCAGCAGTGTTACTCATTCTGTGACCCTCACCTCTCTCTCTCTCTTAGATGACAGGGAGCTTTAAACAACCCAGCTGCTGTATGTATGTGTGAGTGTGTGTGAGTGTATAGGTGTTCCTGTCTGCAAGGCAGGAGAGCCCTACACGTGTCCAATACCCCCCCGTCTCATTTCTTGTGCCTTGGGGAGACACTGTCAGTCAGTTGAGTGACAATAAAGACAGAAAACAAACCTCCCACATTGAGGGAATGAAAATCGCTGCTCAGCTATTGGATGGGATCCCTTGAGGTTTTGCGGTCAGAGCTCTCCTCATTGGTCGAAACTGTAGAGGGAGGCCTCGTGCCAGACAGCTCTGGATATGGATTGTGTTTTGGATTGTTGTTTTTCTCGCGTTTACTGTGAAAGGCTGAGGTTACGAAGAAACGAAAAAGTAGGAGCCAATACGGGCATACATGGAGACAAGGTCATCCAAATTGGAAAAAGATGCCAGTGACATCATAATCAACACTGACATCCCCCTGAGCCGTTATTTATTTATCCATCTTCTTTTTACAACAACAGGAATCCACCAACCTCTCGCTGATCCACAGAAGCTGATGCAACAGAGCTGGAAGTGAGAGAGGACAAAACCCACTGGTTACTCTTGTCAGACTGTTGGCACATAATAGTTCAACATTTTAAGGGAATTTGTTTATTTGCTTTCAACCCCGAAGAGTTAGATGAGGAAATCGATATTGGTCTCATATGTGTCTTAAATAGAGCTTTAGACTTGGAATGTGCTAAGATGAGGTTAGTAAAAGGACTGAAAAAAACGGGAAAACAAGTAAATAGAAGTGAAGAATGCACCTGTCAGTGCCTCAAAATGTTTCTTATTTCCTCAGCCAAGGACTAATGTTTGTCTGCTTTGTCTGTCTGTTAGTTAGCAGGATAACACAACAACTACTACAACTATTACTACTAAACTTTAAGTACTTGGTTAGGAAAGAAAACATTAAATTCTTGTTTGGATCAGGGCACGGATTTTTCTTTTACTTTCTTTAACATTGTGAGGTTGGGCGTTATTCAACATTTCCGTTGATTTCTCAGATAAAAATCTGACATGTTTAGGAGACAGATGTTAATAAGTATGTGCAGTTTGGTGCACATCCAAATAAAAACGCTTAGGGGTTTGGTCGGGCTTTGGCAGAGGTACTGAATGCCATTCTAGTTACTGCATCCTACTTGTTTAATTCTTACATATACAGAAAATATCAAGTCGACAATCCTCAAATTTAAGTTAATTCAGAGCTGCCTTAAGTTTTGTAGTTCACTAATCTGTGAACACAAGTGTTGGTGTTGCCATACAAACACGATGGTGACAAACTTGGCCAGACCCCCTCTCATAAAAACTTCCTTAAAGACCCGAGTAAAAAAACACGATGTCTCATTAATCATTAGAGATGTTTTATAGCATATTTTTGCACTTGGAGAGAGAGCCAGGCTTTTTCTTCTTTCATCAGTTCTCATGCTACTTTTAACATCAATCTTCTTATCTCACTTTCTTGGGAAGGGAGCAAATAAACACGTTTCTCACAGTGTTGAATAATTAATAAAAATGTCACATACAAAACATTTTGATATTACAAGAGGCAGGAAGATTGACAAGATGTTGTCTTCATCTCACACACACACACACACACACACACACACACACACACACACACACACACACACACACACACACACACACAACCACCTGGTCTCTTTCTCTCTGGCTGGAATGCAGTGGTGGTCGTCTGGTCCTGCTCATCTCTCTGGGAGCAGTCAGCCATCTCTCCTCGTTCCTGCTCCCACTCTAAACATTTGGCTAGTTTTGGCAGATTTGTTGATTTTTGTCCCCGCGTATTTTCCCCCTTGTTGCTGTAAAACTGATACATACTCTTTCAATTAGAACTCCCCACCACCACCACCACCGCCACCTCCACCACCGCCAGTCTGAGCCCTAGTGTGGGAGTGGGGGTGAGCAGAGTAAGTGGGTTGTATATTTTATTAGTGAAGTGAAAACACACACAACCTGGCCAAGTTCTGGTAGAGCCATCTGCTGTCATGGATGTTTCTTGGGAAGCACGGCTCAAGGTTAGCATTCAAAGTTTGGCATTCTTGCGCAGGATTAGCACGTAATGGCTAATGTAACTGCTCACAGGGAATATTGAAGTGGATGTACATTTCCAAACTTGCATACAAACTGTGGGCATGGATGGATCCCATGTTGCAGAATAAGATGGATAAATCCAGGAAAGCCAACAGGAGGAAGTGTGTAATAGGTAAATCTGGCATGTGGCTGCAGGTTAGCTGTTGCAGGTTAACATGGAGCTAATCCCGCCTGAGGTAGCCAGAACTCGGACCTCATAAAAATGCATTTAACCCACATTTAGAGTTAAAAAACAGATTTAACATCTCTACTGGCTTTGCACTAAGCTTACCAAATGAAGCCAGAGCATGTGTTTTATGTTGGAAATAGACATTTTCCCTACCTCCTCAGTTGTAAATAACACAGTCTTCCAAGGGCCATAAATAATAGTGTCACTCAACCATGCCCCATTCTCATGTCCTCTGCTTGCTCTCACCACAGGCCTCTAGAACCCGCCTAGCCTAGGGGCCCCCGGCTTTGTGCCGCACCTTCACACACTTACAATCAAGGAACAGCCATAAAATGCCCGTGGAATGTCTCTGCAGAGCCGGACAGTTAAGTGGTGGAAATCCATGATCACAAACTAGAAGGACTCATAATGGATGCTCTGGGAACAGATATAAGTGGACTCCCCATGTTCTCTGCTAACAAAATACATCACACATGCCCATAAGGACATGAAAGCACAAATGGGCGCACGGACAGGGAAATGCAAGCACACATGCACACATGCACACACTGCACTTAGGGGCAGACAGTATTGATGGTTCCCTCGGGCATCACACGGACGCATCTGTTTCTGTCCCACCGACTCTGCACACTCATAATTTCAAGTAAGTCATAACACAAATTATAAACACATATCCCTCAACCGTGACGCCTAGGAATAACAACATGGAGCACAGTGAGCTGATTTAGGGTAGGCTGGGACTTATAAATCTTTACCTTTGCTCCTTTCTTCTCTTCCTCCTCTCTCTCCTGCCTCTTTTCTCTCTCATGCAGAGCAGGTAGCAGCCACTCTTGTGCAACACGTACACTTCCTCTGTTCTCTTGCCCTTGTCTCTTGACACCTCTTCTTTTTTGGCAGTTTTTATTCCTGCCACAGTCTACACCCCTTCACCTCTTTTTCCTCTGAATTTGTTTTGAGCGAATGTACGCATGTGGGTGTTTACGCTCACTCTTGACCCCATCTTAACCCCCTCGTCACCCTGAAATCTGTCTGGCCTGCCAGTCGCCCATCTGCTCTGTGACATCACGGTCCTTTTTTTTCCGACAGCATCCCGACCTCGTAGACGTCTTCATCAAAGTATTCTCTCCTCATTTTTCTTTTCCTTTGTCCTGAATTATCTCCTTTTCCCGCACGACTACTTTCTCCTCTCTTCTTTGACTCTTTGCATTTCAGTTTTTTTTTTCTTTCCCCTGTTTTTCCTCTCACCTCTCATCGCATGGTCATGTACTTTAGCCATCCATCTCCCACCTCCGTAGATCTGAATGTCTCAATTTGTCCCAGGGACCATGAAGGTTCAATTGGAATCACATGTTGTGGTCCAGCAGAGAATTTCTCCCCGTATAAATAAGATATCATCCCAGCGGATGCTGTTCAACAAAACCTTGCGTGCTCTCAATGCTTATATTAAATATGAGACATGAGGTGTATATAAATGCACAGATGTTTATCTTATCACTTTAACTATTGTTATCTCACAGAGTAGGAAAAAGTAGACGGGTTTCTTTGGGGTTTCCAGCAGCAGGATTTATTTTTCCTTTTATTGGAGTCCTTTTTCACTTCTCTGTGCACGGGGTCTGACTTTTATGAAGACTAATCACAAGTTTGTCATGAAAAAGCATTACGTTGTTGCCCTTTCAATCGGACAGGAAATGAAGATAATCCTTTGTTTGTCCAGGATATGCCAAGTCTAAGTTAAGCAGGGAGCTAGACAAGAGGGGAGGAAAAAGAGACGCTTCACCCACTCAAGATCAGCAGATACAGTCCAAGCATTTCTCTCTCTCTCTCCCCCCCCCCCTCTCTCTCTCTCTCTCTGTGTGAGTGTGTGTACGTGTGTCTGACTGTGTGTGTATTTTATCAGATAGATGATCCTGTCTGCTAGATTCATGTTCATTGCAAGTGTGTTGTACGGTGAAAGCCAAATGGCCTCTCAAATTAGATCTGATTAAATACTCCAGTGTGATTCAGGTTCAAAGACTGTTACTAATAATAATCAGCAGATACATGAGGACACACACACACACTCCATGCGTGCACACAACCACTGATTGAGGATGTGGGAGACAAAGTTTACAGGCTGGCTAATCATAATAATGCCCCTTTTTTTATTGTTTTAGGAAGTCATCATTCAGCAGAATCCTGCAGTTCTACTCAGAGAGCAGCCACAGGGAGACTGTGCCATATATTCTGCTGGCTTCATTTAGAGACTGGAAGTGATTTAACTTGCAGTGAAGCGTGGAGGTCAATGTGGTTCAAAGGTTTCATTCATTCAGGCTCAGAACGTCTCATGCTCAATTAATAATGTCCAGCTCGGAAGTCTGTACCTGTGCTAATGAATGCAGGTGAGAGGGAACCTTTTACTCTGATTGCACTGGTTGGCCTAACTTTTTTAATGGAGCTGCACCAGCACATAATTTAGCTGCACCCAGAATCATCCACTTTTCCTTTTGGTGGCACAGTAAGACATTTAAGCTTTATGATTTTTGGGCTGTTTGAGCCATTGGAATTTGACAATTCATTCTTTGTGAATATATATTTATGTTGGCCTTTTTTTATGTCGTAGGATCTGGCTCTGTTGAAGAGTTAGATGAGGCCGTCTCCTCTCCAGTGAAGATACTGAGTTTAGAGTCTTTGTCAGACCGTAATATTCCACTTCATTTATTTGACACCTTTAGTGTATTATGTGTCTCTGTCACAGCGTTTACTCTGGCAGCTTTAATCCAGTTTGGATAGAAATTTTGTCGGGAGTAGGGTCAGGACTTCACAGGTCATGGTCACAACATGGGATCAAAGTTTCAGCCTAGTGGAACAATGAATGCATATATAAATGCAGTTAAAACTGAAACGATCATCAATTCAGTAACAGGTTGTATTTACAGATAATAAGTTGTTAGTGAGTCGATATGACATATTTTAAAACAATAAAAACAAAACAGTACAGCTTGACGTTTACAGCTGCACCACAGATATGCCCACATAATATACGCTCATCAGGTCTAAAAATCTATTTTTACAGTGGGATTATGAATATATTATTATTTTACTGGCTTTACTCAAATGGAATAAAACTAAATTAATAGTTCTTCAATTTGAATTAACAAAATGTTTGAAGTATGTGTTTTTAAGGGGGAATACAGGTGTAGTGTTTCACATTCACATGCGCCTTATTTTGAAAATTCCTTTGTTAAACTTTGCATTTTTTGTCACCGCAACACAAACAAAGTATCACGACACCGAAATCATGTCTTTCAGTAGTTCATTCAGGAGAGGACACTTGATGAATGGGAGTGGAACAGTCCTTGATGAAGTGGGTCAGTGGTGGTCAGAAAGAGATGGATCTATGTTTGGCTTTTTGAGATGCACTCACAGATAAGATAAACCACCCCTTTAACTGGGGTGGGGGTGAGTGACCCTAACCTTTCACCACACTCTTTTCCTGCACCAAAGGGAAGCTGCACAACATCAGCCTCTTACGTTGCGTAAGTGCTCTAGCGGGAAAACTCAGTGAAATAGACAGAATAGTGTTTTTCTAGTTACTTAACAACCTTGATAAACACAATTCCCGAGCTGAAGCTGATGCAGTTAATCCCGAATGTAATAAGGAAATGGATGGGTGGGTATGAGACGAGTTTCCATGTCTGGCAGTGTGGTGCAACGATGGCCATCCAGCGAGCAGGTTAGAGCTGTTAATCTGACACATTGTTTATGAACAGCGACACATTCTTTGCCCATATATGACTCAGTGCATCAGCTTTTCACTCCAGTTAACACAAAGTAAAGGATTTGAGACGCCCTAAGTTTATTAGGCCATGGATGTAAAACTGGGCCGCGTGAAGAAGGATTTAAAAAATCTATCACATTGTTGTTTGATCTGTGGATTTATTTTTACTGAGGATTTATTCGATAAAACTTTAAGAATTCCTTCAACAATTTTGCTTTGTGAATGGCCAGGTCAAGCAGAATAATCCTGCAGTCTAAAGCACTTGCTTTGGTACAAGTGGTCCAGTGTAGGTCTGCTTATATGTGTGTGTGTGTGTGTGTGTGTGTGTGTGTGTGTGTGTGTGTGTGTGTGTGTGTGTGTGTGTGTGTGTGTGTGTGTGTGTGTGTGTGTGTGTGTGTGCAAACTCCCTTTACAGTGAGCATTAAAAGGAATAACAGTGGAGGTGTGGGGAGACGAAAAGTGTCACGGCGATCCTGCCCTATGATGAATGGTGCGATTAGTCGCTTCGATCCATGTCAGGACACACATGCATGCACGCACAAATACATGCACAACATGAGAGCACACACTTGAGCTCACAGTAACACACAGGGGCCTATTAAAGGCCTTGAATGGGAGAATCCAGATGCGGCGTGCAGATAATTGTACTAAAAACACAGAAAATGCAGTCCCAGACCGGCAGGACTTTATGTCTGAGCTCAGCATGTTTATTTTCACAATTGAGTTATTTCTGCAGGGACTGAAATCATGGAATAAAAACACTCCGATGCAGGTCAATTTTTAATTGAGTCCAAAGTGTATTTGCAGCGCACCCACCCTCCTCCTTTTCCTTTACCCCTCACCTCACACATTACGTTTCCATGATGCTTTAATGCCCTCTTAATTTCAAATGCGATTTAAGAGTCGGGAGTTCAGCCATGTTGTGTTTATCCAACTTAAAGTACTTTCAGTTCTGAGACACCAATTAAAGCTTGATACTCTTGTGTTGGTCATTCAGATGAACTGTTTACAGATAGAAAAGACAGAATAAATAAACTCATTCTATTACTGAACAAGGTTGCCTAGAAACCCCCATAAACATGCGTCCTTTTCCTTTATAATCATATTTTTACAGTGTGATGGGGGCAATGAACCAACCAGAGGTGTGTGTGTGTGTCGGTGTTTGTCTGTGTGTGTGCGTGTGTGTGTGTCGGTGTTTGTGGGTTTGCCTGACTACGTATGAGAATATGTTTGTGCTTCTGTGTTTACAAGAGTGGGAGGAAAACATGCGTGTTTGTCACTCCGCTGGATTTATAACATCCTGTTTGATGACGTGGCTAATCATCACTAATCTGCCCCCAACAAGGGTTACGCAAGGCATTCTCCGAAGTCCTGTGGGAGAAAAAAATGTGTGCATCTGGTTGTGTGTATGAGGAACCTTGGGTGGTATGTTCCCTATGCACCTGTAGACAGTCATTTGTTGTCACCCTCCCCTCCTACAGACACACAGTCCCAGACACACACTTATGCTGTGATAAAAGACCAAAGATGTCATATCCTCCTCAGCCTACGCTATTAGGCTCCATTACTCTATTGCGTGCCCATGAGTCACCACTTTTGCAACATTTAGCCAACCACTTCAAAGATGTATGCTTGTTTTCTGTGGAATCTCCGTCTGAGTTTTAAGGAGTTCTGTGTTTGCTCTGACATCAGCATACGTCAAAGGGCCCCCAGCTGCAGATGTGGGTGCTGTGGGATTAACTATAAAATTAAAGAAAACCACATTCCAACTTTTTGCTTTTGATATTTTGTTCCTTAATGATAACATTCCTCCCCGCCCCCTCTGTTCTCCATTTCTTTCTGTCGCACCTCCAGGCAGCATGCTTTGCTGGCAGCCATCAGTGAGAAGGATGCTAACATCGCCCTGCTGGAACTGTCCTCCTCCAAACGGAAGAAAGCCCAGGACGAGGTGATGGCTCTGAAACGGGAGAAAGACAGGCTCATGCACCAGCTCAAGCAGCAGGTACATCCACCACATGCGACCACAAGCTATTTATTCATGCATATAAATGATGAATCAAATTTTACAACTCTCCTGGTCTTAAAGGTGGACTGGCCTGCACATAAATCAAACGAAGCCAGGCTTTGCGGTCACCAGTTCCCAACAGACTCTTGCTCTGTGAATCAAAGCAGGGTTAAGAAATGCAAACCTGAAAGTGAAGCCTTCCCTGCATTTAAACAGTTTCATTGGTAGATGTTTGAACTTTAAAACCAGGAAGTAGATAGTTAATGATTCCCGGTAGTTAACAGAATTCTCTTCCTTGCCTCAAACCACACATACTGCATTCACTCATCATAAGCTAACCACCAGTTAAGCAAAAGCTGTGATTCAAAATCCAGGAACATAAACACATTAGGATTTAGCTAGCTTAACAGTCATGTTGCAATCAGAGCTATTAGATGCACTCAGACTGTCCCAGACACAGTTGGTATCATAGGTGAGTCACCGGCGGACTTTTCTGTCTTCCGTCATGTGGTCAAAGAGACACAATTCCCAGCATGCACACATACCTACACACACACACACACACCTATTTCCCGTGTTGCCCTGGCTCTCAATATGACCCACGACAGATGAAGGTATGTTGATCATTAAGGTCTGTTCAGACCACATCAGTGACTGAGCAAACGTGAACGCTAACGATAATGAGGCGACAGCAGGGAGTCGACATGTACGATCTCCTGAGTCACAGGGGCTTCTGGGAAACATGGTGCATTTAAAAGTCAACAGATGCAACGCGCTGGCTGTGCATTTAAGAGCGAACCCATGTTTGCCTGTGTGTCTCGTAAACGGTAAACAGTTCCTAGGGGGTGCAATTCCACTCAAGGAATTTCAAGGAAAGCCTATTATCTGTTTATCGCCAATGGATGCGTCATGTTTTCCCCGTTGGGTAACAAGCCGTTACAGTCCACCTGATGATGTGATGAGCTCTAATTGCCACGATGTGCCCTCCGGACCTAGAGTGCAGAAGTGGAGGAAAGAGGGGAAAAAGAGGAGAAAGGAGGGAATGGGAGAGGAGGGAGTAGCAGATGCATAAACTTTCTTTGTCTCCACTTTCTCATGCATGCAAACTTACTTAGAAAGAAAGTCTTTGGGTGCACATGCATACAATTTAAATCCATATAACTCTGTACCAGGCCGTGCTATGACCACATAGCACAAGGCCCCTAAAAGAGGGGTACTTTGTCATCGCTTCATGTTTGGAGGGTGTAAGGTAAGTAGTTCCTCTCTGCGCTACTTGGGTTCCTTCTATCTAAAGAATGAGCTCTCTTGAGGTCATGTTGTTCAACATGACACACACCGCCTCTCTGTCTTCTGACCCACTGACACACATATCAGAATAGGTTGCCTTCCTTGACTCCTCATCAGCCCTTTGGTGGAAGGAAACTGACCAGGAAATACCGAAGAATTATGGGACTCAGAGTCTCTAAGGAGAAAGCTGATCTATGGACAGCAGATAGATTTACAGATAGCAGTGCCCTGTCTGACCTCCCCACATCCCTCCTTCAGACGAGCGTGTGTGTGTGTGTGTGTTTGTGTGTGCACAAAGCAGGCGACCTAAGAAAAACTTTCCTGTCTCAGACAGTTCACCCCCCCTTTTGAGGTATAGGCCTTCTTCAGCAGAGTCAAACACACATATACAAAGACCCAGCCACACGCTCACACAAACACCCAGTTTACACTTCCAGTGGAGAGAGTCAGAACAAAGTTGTCCCCATGTGGGAATTTCCTGAGTGGTTCCATCCTAATGATGGATGGCCAAAGTCAATGGGGCTTTGAAGCTGAGAAAAGAGGAATTTGGTCTGCCATTTTCTGGGACTTTCTCTCTCTCCCTTTGCCGCATTGTTTCACTATTTCTTTTGCCTTCACATTCATTTCATTTTTGAACAGACTTGAGCATCCAACTTTCTCTCTCTCTCTCTCTCTCTCTCTCTCTCTCTCTCTCTCTCTCTCTCTCTCTCTCTCTCTCTCCCTCTGAATAGATAGATTTTGTGTTCTCAGATGTGTCACAGAGAACAGATTATATAAAACAATCTGGCCACTTAAAGCTGGTACACTGTGTTGGTCTGTTGTTACTGGGAAAGAATGGCAATGCTGTACACACACAGACTCACACGCACACAAACACACATAGACCTGATTAAAGGAGACTGGAGCTTTCCCCCAGATGCCTGTGTGTTTAAGTCCTCTCTTCTCTCCCTCTCGTGTCCATATGTGTTAATGGAGGCCGGCTCTAATCAAGACAGGCTTGTGATTTATAGAGGGCTTGGACTGAGGTTTGGGATGCAGCTGTAGGCTCTGCAGCCAGGGTTTATCACCGCCATGTTTACAAAAGGGGCTGCGCTTTGATACACAGGCACTGCGCAGACGTACAACACAGGCCAAATCTGTTATGGTTAGACAGGTCAAATGAAGAGCTCTTCTCCTCTCCTCCTCCTCTCCCTTCCTCTCCTCTCCTCCCATCTCCTCTCCTCCTCCTCTCCCTTCCTCTCCTCTCCTCCCATCTCCTCTCCCTTCCTCTCCTCTCCTCTCCCTTCCTCTCCTCTCCGTGCAGCAGTGCCACCTGTGTCTATTCCCGGCTGCCTGATCTACAAGCAGGCCTGGAGGCCATTCCTCAGCTGTTTACTCTGCAGAGCCACTAATTAACTCTAATTAAGACACACTTTCCAACCGCGCGGACATTTTACATGTGCACACCTTCTTCACACATGCACACAGGAATATGTGTGTGAGAGGAGACTGTGCGTGTTTTTTCGCGTGTGCATGTGTCTGTTTGAATAAACTGGATGTTCACATGTGGGCTCTCCTGACCACACAGTTCGTCTCCTCCTGCAGCAATTCATCACTTCATCCATTCCTGTTTGTGTCTCAGTTCATTAAATATTAAGTATGTGCGCACACACACGGTCACACACACACACACACACACACAGACGCACACACACTCATATACAAACACACTCTAGGATGTTTGGCTTCTTATGCTACCAGATATGGTTGTAATTACAGGAACAAGTAGTATGGTTCTTATTAGATTAGCAGTGAGGACTAAACACACGTCAGCCGATTTAACCCTCAGCCACAAATTAGCTTTGAAAATATTTCTCTGCCAGAATTAAACAGCATTGTTAAGCGTTGAGGAGAGGTCTGTGTGGAAGCGGCTCCAGTATGCGCCGTGCAGCAGCAGCACAGTGGTTTCATCAGCTGCATGGTATATGATAGTTTTTGTCCAAACCTCAATGACAGGTGTCCGCTCTGTAGCTGTTGCCCTGCCACACCTGCTGTAGTGTCGACACCTGAGGTCATGGAGGGCCGTACACCTCAACCTGCCCTTTAACTGCTCTAACCACCGGTGTTGTGTCTGTCTAAGCCCTGGCCACGCCCCTCACTCTTCATCTTTATCTCTGTCTCGCTCTGCCCTCAGACCACGGTGTCAATGTTCTCGCCTTTTCTAAGCCGCTCTTCTCCAGTTTATGCTAATTGCTAACCTCTTTAAAACTAGCCACATCCTCTCCTGTGATCCTGTGACTGGCTCGTTTCCTCAGTCATTAGTCCTCAGCTCCTTATCTCAGCAGCAATGTCCTCGGGCCGATGGCTACTGTAACACCACGTCCCCTCCTGCTCTAGCAGCTGACTCAGGCTCTTTGTCTCGTCCTGCCACGGCTGTCTTTCATTCTCAACGAGGAAACCTGCAACATTTGGGATGATGGATGAGTGCATGTCTTTCGTTGGAATCATCTTCATCCCGTACACAATCCCACCTCTCGCTCTGCAGTCAGTTTGCCCTCGGGGGGGAGGTATCTGCAGTAACAGGGAACAAAGCGAAGCCTGTCAATACATCTGCACCCACTCTGTCTCTGTCTATCTCCCTGACAGCTGGCCTCACTGGAGTATAGGCCGATTGTTAATGTTAGTCAGCCGAGGTTGTTATCTCTGTGCTTAGGATCCTGGCAGTATGACAGCCTCTCCAGCAGACACACTAATGCAAACACACACACTCAGAGGACACATAGTCCTACTTAGCCATTTACAGCCGAGCCAAAAGATGCATATTTGAGTGTAATTTTAATCAGTGACATCTTAAATGAGGTTGCTTCACCCAGGCCAGAATGCCTGAGGCCTTAGGCTACACGAGACTATTCCTACTAGGATTCATCTAATCCAATTAAATGATAATCTGCTGTATGGGTGACGTTTGACAGACTTATGATATTTTTATCAGCCACTTTGACTCACTCATTTTATGACCTGTCAAGTGTTGTTAGCAGCTCTGTGTTTTATCATCTTTGATGGCTTTCAACATGCTTCCTCCCCCCCACATCCAAGAATCCCTCAGCCTAATCAGTCTATGACCCGAGAACATTTTTGACAAACAAAACAAGTAGTGTTGGCGATAATAAAGGGCCCAGTGTGTCAGGATATAATTATATGTGGTAAATGTTCTTGTTTATCTCCTTTCCGGCAGACTCAGAGCAGAATGAAGCTGATAGCAGATAACTATGGGGAAGATCACGTCCACCAACAACAACACCATCCTCACCATGCTCACCACATGCATCCGGCAAACGTACATCACAGGAGCCTGCCAAGAGGGCCCCCCCATGCCAACCACCGACCTCCTATGGACCAGGTAAATAGGAATGGGCACACACACACACACACACACACACACACACACACACACACACACACACACACACACACACACACACACACACACACACACACAGAGACACACACACACCAACAAGATTAAAGCTGGAGTTTGTTTACAATATTTGACATGTTGTGGGCTGGCAACCTCATGCTTTTTAAGTTGATGTAATTTTATAGTTGTCATCTGCACCATCACTCAGTTGTGGTCAGACACATGCAGCACAAAATTCCCCCTCACTCTTCTCCTGTCTCTCCTCCTCTAAACCCCATTACTTTCTGCCAAGTTGGTTATTCGAGATAAGAGGCCTGAAGGGGAAAAGCTTCCAAATTGTGGATTGTTTTTGATCGATGGGATTTATTTATAAGTTCAGTTTGTGAGTATTTCATCTCTCGTACCAGCTCCTCTCTCTGTCTGAGTATCACAACCAGACTGCCCTGAGGACAAACCTTATGTCTCTGTTTGAAGAGAGCTGAGGAACAAACTTTGGTTGTTATCAGCGCAGTGTTTTTGTATTTGCGTGAGTGCGTGCATGCCTGTGCATGTGTGTGTGCGTGTGTCGATGCAGATGGAGGTGCACACCTGAGTGTTGTTGATACTGTGTCCTCAGATGAGATCGCTAACGGAAGAACGCCTTCTTCAAAGTGATTTCACTATCTTTCCTTTAGCCATAAAAGCTTCACATTATTAAATAATTTGAATGCAATATAAATCCATCAGAGCTCGATTGTTGTCAAGAGGCATTGATTGTGGGGGATTCCAAACTACTGTGAGGAGGAAGAATAGGTGCTTGTGTGGAAGTGTGTGTGTGTGTGTGTGTGTGTGTGCATGTGTGTGTTTGTGTGTGTGTGTGAGTATGTGGAGGTTTAAGAAGAATACCTGGGGATTTCCAGCTGAGTCCATATTCCCACATGTCTTCTATCTGATTTGCACTATTACATAAACTTAGACATTAATAAATGTTTCTGAAACCACTGCATTGGAATCAAACATGCAATTTGGAAAACACACACACATGCATAGCATACAATTAAATAGTCAAATCCATGTATCCGCCTACAAAATACCCCTGCAATATGTAAGAGGACAGGATCGCTGGTTTTAATTATATTTTATTTTTCTTGCCTTTTTACGCCTGTGGAAGGTTTTTGATTCCCAAAAGAATGTGAGGGTCTGGGGTTGATTGACATACATGTGCAGACCTTTCACACAAGAATCTCAGACACACTTGATTTATATGTTACAGAAGTTTACATTTATGTGGACATTTGTATTCTCCTCAACTGCAGAAAGAATATACATTTAATTTCACAGCACACTTTGGTACATGGAAGTTTAGAGCGAGGAAACTGACACGAAACACACAGAAGCTTAACCCTCAAACTCACCTTGCAATCCCACAAGGACCACTTTGAAATTCTTGCTGTGTAGTTATTAGGTTATGTTATATTGTGTTTTACATCTGAGTAGCTAAAACAATATTTTAAAGCTATTAAGTCTCTGTATTGTTCTGTTGAATTTCAGATTACTTGTAACCACAGTATGCTTCACATTAGGCTGAGCTGCAGGGGGTCACATTTTAGTATCACACATTACTCCCCTGCACTTTGAATTTATAAATATCTTTCCCTCAATATGGCTACATAGCACTGTTTTACTGCAGCAGTGTTTATAGTGTTTGACATGTGAAACAGTAGCTCTCTGCAAGTGATATTTCAAGTTGGAATGAAAAAGCCAAAGAAATGATTATTAGCATAGCTGGGAAACCTTGTTAAGAATGCGGGGAATAATAAAATAACAAATAAATTCATGTCAATTGGTTGAATTACACTCTCTATTAAAGATGAAGTTTTATGTTCACACAAGGGAAACATGATGGTTCACACTTTGCAGACAGTATCTGGGAAAAGATTAACGTTTATTGGGGATCACCAATATAGATATATTTAATATTAGATAAAAGTCAGAACCTACATATGTGTATATTAACATGATTATTTTAGTTTACTGAAACCCTGCCTATGAAAACATATCTAATCAACAGTGTATCAAGGTGTCATCACCCCCTTCTGTTCACAAACTACAACCAAACTGATCTTGTGTCAAACACACACATCGCAAAAATAACTAACAGACCTTGTTGACAGAGGTCAGTCTGTCTACTCATGGCTTTTCCTCTAGTGTGGAGGTCAGGGGCAAGGCCTCCAATGTGTGTGTGTGTGAGATGGGGGATGTCTCTGAGTTTTCCCTCCAAACGCAGAACTTCACATCTCCTTTAATCTCTCTCTTTCATCTTAACGTGATTAATTACTCCATTTTCTTTGCTTCAACACTTTGTTCTTCTTTCTATTCGTAGTCATATTACTATATCCCTTTCCCCACTGCACTTATTTTCTTTCCTACCCTTGATTTCATCATAAATTTAACATCACTTTTCTTCCTGGTGGGTTTTTTCCCACCATTTCTCTGTGTCTCTTTCATACTTTCCCTCAGTCCCCTTTCTCCCTCCATTTTTCTCATTTCAAATGTAATATCCAAGTGTGGCCAGGCCAGTGGTTCGGTGCATTGCCGGGTCCAGAAAATGCCACTCCACGGATGATTGATGACGATAATGATAATGATGATGAAGAGGGTCGCTACGCTCACCCTCGAGACCGCAGTGGCTTTCCAAGATACAGCTGGTGCCATGAATAACAGAATTTTGACCACACATTACTTTTCTTTTTGCATTTGCCTTTGCATTTGCATGTGCTCAGACACATAAACACTGCATGTGCACCCAACGTAAGCTCTGGAATAGAGGACTTTTTCAGGGATCCAAACCACATGTCATTCAAAGCTCGATGGTGGAGGAAGTGCGTCCATCCCAATACTTTAACTGTACTCCCTGTCCTTTTACCTGTGACATCTTATTGAGAGGACAGGTGAAATGTAACCAGAGGAGACAAGCACAGGAAGTGGATTTAGCCTCTTGTGATGCAGCCCAGGTCTGTGCCTGGATAAAAAGTGTGTGCAGTTCGACGGGCACATTGCACTCATGTTGTTCTCATTTAGCCGTGCCAGGACCACTGCCAGAGACTTGGCAGCAGCCTCGAAAGGAAATAGAAAACAGCCATAATATGTTTATCAGAGACAGAAATGTTCAACCTTTTCTTTTGGGTTGTTGTTATTTTTTTTTCAAAGCCTTAACATGCGGCCTGCTTCAGGTTTATGAGAAGTAGCACATGGTATTTGACCTGTTTGTGGGTATGCGTGTGTTTAACCTGGCAGAATGAGTGGTTGTAGGTCTGGCTCTGTTTACAGGGCCTGTCACAGCCATTCATTGCATGTTAGCATTTAGCATCTAGCATGTTCCACTGAAAGGCCATTATATCTATAGCTTAGCTGCTTAGGTGTAGTTTACCGAGCTTGTCACATCGAGTCAGTCCAACCAAAGCCACTGTGGATTGCAGCCAAGTCCCCTGTGTGTGTGTGTTTTTTAGTCTGGTATAGCATTAGCATAGACTCTGCTTTGCCGGAGCTTAGTTTAGTCTAATGCAGTCAAGGGCTTGGCTATAGTGAGCTGCCAGCTCATGCTAACCATCGTAATGTTAGTGTCTGAGTGAATTAGCCTTCCTGTTAGCAGGGCTCTTGTCTGCACAGTTTCAGCCTCAAGGAAACCCCCTGTGTGTTTCGTTATTGGTTCCTACGATCATACTGAGAAAAGCAATTCATGATATCACACACAGAATGAAGAACATGACTAAATTGTTTTTAAATTAAAATCCACAGGGGGTTTGGGAGGAAATAAGATTTGGGAATGACGTGTAAAGACATAACCACTGGGCCAGAGTTTTCGTAAATAAAGGGAGGCCATCGTTTGCCTCATACTGTATGACTTTAGACATAAAGTACAACATGTAGCCTGGTGGTTAATTAATGGATGATGACATGTTTCCTCAATTTTGTCTCACAGGATGATGAAGAAGGAATATGGGCATGATTACCGCTTCCATGGGAACCCTGCCTCCAAGTGTTAATAGTAAGTTTCTAGTATTGTTTCCTTTCTTTACCAATTTAACATTTAATATACTCCATTCCAGTGTGTAGTCCTGTATATCTGCCCCAGATATTTTAATGATCTTCTACACAATAAACCTTTTCAGTGGACTCAAGTAACCATTAGCTTGGAACGTTGATGGTACCACAATAACCACAGCATTACCCAACTCTGACAGAAGAGAGCGTAATAGAACCCGGCTCCTTTTTCCGCACTGCTTATGAATTTCAGTAGACTAAAGACCCTCAGTTGATTCAGTGGTTTATGGCTGGTTTTCTGTGTAGCTCTCATATCCTGGTTGTGCCCTGGCTATATAGGCAACTGTGTGGTATTAGACATATATGCACCCAGCAGCCTAAAGCAAGCAGGGCCCTGAGGTGATAAAAACGACATGGTGAGAAAAACCAGAGATGGACGAGTCTGTCTCTCCACGCCCTGCTTTTTCAGTTGTAGTAAAGTTTTACCGTGCTCCCCCTCCCCGTTGTGTGCCAGTGTGTGGGGTAGTTAATTACAATACAACGCAGAACAGTCATGAAGCCCTTTATTTTAAGGCTGCGAGCTGAAAAAGCATAAAATAAAGAATGCAGAGTCATAAAGGATAATTCCTGTTTTGGGGGTTTTATATCGAAGCCCCCCATAGACTCAGGATGCCTTTGAACGTAGATTTGCGGAAAGAGGTCTGGGCAGGGAGGGTAGGCTAAACGGTTTCCTCGAAGCTAATGCAAGTGACTACAATTCAAAATAGGAGAAAGGGATAGAAATGCAAGGGAAAGGGAAAGATAAGGACAGGGCACGGGTGCTTAAGTATTTATGTGGGAGTGAGACGGGAAACCAGGCAGAATGGTACACTCGTAGTTTCCAGTGCATCTCATTCTTTCCTCCCAGTGATCCACAGGTGGATCATCACGGGAAAAATCTGCCTCGAACCTCAATGACTTAGTAGGAGTGCACTTTGCCCTAGCGCTGCTTTCGGGATTATGAGTCCTGTTAGCTTGTGTGTGAGTAAATGGTTTGTCTTCTTGCAGCGCAAAGCTTTAGTGTGTTTAGCCATGATGTTTGTGTGTGCACGTGCATGTGACTATGTGTGTGCAAGGGAGCATTGCTGAGCTATACAGTGCCGGAGCGGCCCACATAGCCTATAATCCAGTCCATGTGTGCTGAGAATGCAGTAGTGTCAGGATTCACCGTAATGAAACCGACCACACTGCCCTCTTTCTCCCTCTCTTTCCATCCCTCCATCTTTTTCCATAACTCCCGCTCTTTCCACCTCTTTTCAGATATTTAGCTTGCTCTAACGTATATTCCTTCAAGGTAAAACCCAAAGTTGGACCAATGACTAACCTACTGCTTTGGTATCTCCAATCAGATATCAGGGATATGTGTGTGCATGCATGTGTGTGTGTGTGTGTGCATGTGTGTATTAGAGCTTCTTATCCCAATCTAATAGAATAAGCCAGGCACATTAGCCTTTAGCGCAGAGTGGTGTTGTGGCGGGCGATATCAGTGCTGCTCATCTATCCACTGCTGTTATTCTGGCAGTGCACAACGCGAGCGCAGCTAACGTGTATTAGCCATCCTCTATGGGGGAACAGATGGGAGCCATTTAGCGGTGTGTAGCTACAGCACAATAAGGCCAGATCTAATCCCCATATCCTGTCCCTGAGTGAGCCCTCCCTAATATGAGCAAACAGAGATGACAGCACCGATAGACAAATAGCCGAGGTTATGTGTGTCTGTGTCTTTGCAGGCGTGCATGTTAGCTGTGACTGGTCTTTCTTATGGATGTCCTCTGCTCCATAGTCTTAGACTACATTTTGATTTCCACACAAACCTAAAAGTGCTGAGTTTGAGTTGGCAAGTTCGAGTTCCAAGCACCCAGGTGTGGATTTGTAATGGTTAGCCACGGTTATGTCTAAGAGGACACTGGGTTCTGATTGGCTCTTTGTGGTTGTGTATGTCCTGCTGTTGATTACAAGGGTTTTGTTTACCCTCTTGGCCTCCAGGATACCCCCTCTAATGAAATAAGAATGTCCTTTTGGACAAAGAGCGCAAGAGAAGGGGGTTGGAGGAAAAAGCAAAGGAAAACATGGGGCCAATAGAGTGAAGCAGAGAGGGGGGGAAGAGGTTTTTCTGGAAACATTATGCTTTTATCCCACCGTGAAGTTATTTGTAGTGAATGAAGCGAAAAGTAGCTAAGAGGCTTTCCAAGTGGGGACAGAAATATGTTTGTGAACGTGTGTGTGTGTGTTTGTGCATGCAGGAAGCAGTGAGGCCTGGTTCAGGTTCAAACAAGTCAAGAAGATGGCTCTCATTTGTGGATGCTGTGTTTTCACTAAATACAGTATTGGTATGTCTGAATTGTGTTAGTCAGTCAGTTTCCAATTCGTGTAATTCACAGCATCTAGCAAGTCTCTAAGGGAATCTAACTTCATTAAGACTTTGGACAGCAGATTCTCAATCCCACGCATTATTGTAAAATACAATTCATCAAAGTGCCAATTCTTGTGCTTGACTCTTATTGCCTGTCACTGTTTGCTTCTACCTTTGAGTCCAACGGCTCTCTCCAGAAATTGACACAGCAACGTATGAACCGTTACTCATGCACACAAACTACAGCAACAATGGAAGCAAAGCAAACAGGAAACTGTGAATTATTTTGACAAGACGATGGATCCCCCCAGCAGCAGCTGACTGTGGGACGCACCTGGCCGCCTCTCTACTCGCTGTAAAGAGTTGTGTGCGGAACTGGAAGACGGATAGCGATGCCTTCTTCAGATAAATCCTCTGTGAGGTGTTCATCCTGCTGAATTTACACAAAGCTTTCCACAAGGATTTATACTGCTAACCCAAACAGCATGATTCTCACAGCTGGCTTTGAAATTAAATATGAGAAAGAACACTTTACATATGTACTACTTTTTTTCTCTTAGGTAGGGCAGCGCAATTAACTGAAGATTTATCGAAACTGACATTTATAACCTTCTAACTGAATTAATCTTGCTCATACTAAAAAAGTATTTAAATAATCGTGATATCAATTTGAAGTCATATCGCCCAGCCATACTCTGGGATTTGTCTGAAATTTGTAATCGGTCATGAAAATACATATATTTCCCATATAGCCTTTGACAAATTTCTTTAGATGTCTGGATTTCTGTAAGGTTGAGCTTTTATGAAGGTCAATCGAGTCTGTTGCCATCAAGTTTGTTTGACTGACAGACTCACTGTCAAAAAAAAGTAATAACTCCAGAGTAATTATTAAGTTCTATCTTCACATCCTTTTTATGTAACAGAAATTAAGCTTGTACAGACTAGAAAAGCCGTGCAATCGAAATGACAGCTTGTAGTGACGTCAGTTTTCTCTAACCGCAGTTCGACAGCTGAAATCACAGCAGTTGTGGCCTCCAGCAGGTGAGATTACTCTTCATTGTGTTCTCTTATCTGCAGGTTGGTAACGAAACCTCAAAGCCAAACATGCCGGGCAGATCATGGAGTTGATATTGGAAAATTTAAATGGATCTCTATTATCTGTGGGAAATCCCCTTGTATTGTCTCCAGTTTTGCAATCATGATTTTAACAGTTTGTCTGTCTGCTTTTAATGTCACTGTGTTCACATTCTTTTAAACAATGAATGGAACATCATGCTTTTAATATCAGGTTCACTGAAGTATAATTGGTAAAATTGCCAGCAGCAATTCAAATGGTTGAGCCAGCCAGGCCACTTTTTTTGCCATGTGTGCCAGTTTGAATCTCCAGTATAAACAACTATTATCCCACGCGTTGATTACGACAAACTGATGGCGCATATTTTTCCAAGCCACCCACAGATAGATCTGCCCCATGTTATCAACACAACACAATAATTGTTAATGAATAATCACATTGGTCTAATTATGGAATTTCTCAGGAGTATAAACAATGGTTTGGTCTTATGTCAGTATTCTACCTCATGCATTGGGTTTGTGTATGAAAGTGGAATAAGCTGGAGAAACTTTAGTCAGAGTTAGACTTCCTCCTGTGTTTGTTGGATCGTAAGGAAACGTGTGGGTGCATGTAAATGTGCACTTGTGTTTGCATTCTGGGTAATGTTTGGGTAGGTGGGTATGTTCTTGCACACATGTGTAGCAGTGCTGTGCCATGTGTCTTAGGTGACTAGTGAACCGCAGCTTGAAGGTCAGTAGAGGCGTCTGGCCGAGGCCATCCCTCTGTCAGCTGTCAGCATCGTCAGTCTGTGAGGTCAAAGGTTGTTCTACCAGGTTGAACATGAGTGGAGAGGAGTCAATAACTCAGCAACACCTGAGCACTAACATCTGAGTGAGCTGTATATCATCTATTACACTGAATCCTGAAACAACACCTGAATTATTTTTTTACGGCCTATGTGAAAATGAGAGCTCCACGTTCTGTCTAAATGGATGAAGATAATCGCTTAAAACAACTATTGTGGGGGCATTCTAAAGTAAGCGGTTTGGAGAACTCTGATACTATCTACTACAGTCTATAAAACCCCATTATCAGTTTTTTTAAAGTCTCAGTAAAAGCTTTAAATGAGCCACAATTTTGCCCAATTATGTCCCAAACTAGGAAACTGGGCTTGTGAAGGATGAGAGACAATCCCAGTCATCTCCACCACGGTGTCACTTGTTTGCAGCAGTTACACTGCGGCAGCATGATTGATTTGACAAAGACATATTGGTGTTTAAACGCCATGCACAATATCACCTTTAAGTAGTTAAATGAAAAGCAGTGATAGAGTTGCTCTGTCATTGTCAGCATGTGAAGCTGTAGACAGACAGGACCCAGAGACAGAGGAGGGGAAGGGAGGGAGAGAAGGAAGGACTGACAATCATTCTGAAAGCAGGCAAGTTTATTCACGTTTTCTTTTTTCGCCGGTTTTCTTGAAGTTGTATGATGTCGAGGACAGTTAGACACCTGATGTGGGGATCATAAGGCTGTTTGTCTAGGTGAGCTCCCTTTCCCAACCCACAACACCCTCATTACACACGCCAAGACACGGCCACACGAACAGTCACTCGAGCAAGCCGACAAATGTGCAGCGATGAAGACATTGTAGGTTTTGTAGTTCTAGTTCTACCCTCGCAGGTCAAATCCCTGCTTATCAGTGCTTATTCTTCTAGGAGAAATTAGCATGTGAGCATGTTCGTACTCTGAAGCACAGATCCGATGAGCTCGGGCGGTCTTTAATTGTCTGAGTCTCACCTCCGCCCTCAATGAACTGATCCCCACAGGTCTGCTGTCTGCTTGAGCGAGGAGGTGATGGCGATTCGGTAGCGCGTCATCTCTTTAAGAGTGACAGGCCTTTCTGTAATCCAGCTGGGAGTAGCACAGGGCTCGCCCTACATTTGTCATGCTGTCTAGTGCCCAAAGGTTTGTTCTGTTTCCCTTTCTTTTAAATTAGTTTTGCTTTAATATTATTTAAGGATTTCACTGCATTAGCACTTTAGTTACAGTGTGATATTAACTTTTATTGACATCCCCAATTCCATAAATAATTTGAGTCCATCTTGTGTCCTCTTCTGAGTGCTCTGACCTCACTGCCTTTATTAAAGCATGATGCTGCACTGTGGTGGTAAAGTGATTTTTCCCCATCTTGTGTTGGTCTGGCAATGTTGGCTGACTTTAAGGCAGGCGTCTCTTCTTTAAAACACAGGATCATGTTGGCAGTTGAGGGCAGCTTTGACATTTGTTTGGTTATTTGGTTTAAGTGCACAAACACATCTGCCAGGAGACAATAAGCACTTACTTTTCTTTCCCTGGGACGTAACTGAAATGGTGCTCTAGTGCTCTCTTATTTATGACCACTAATTCTTTGGCTCTGGATCAAACATGCTCTTCTCATTCAAGTAAAATTTAAACAGAAATGCTGATTGGCCTGGGAATTTACATGAAAATTCACATGACATGACTCTTTAAACTATTAGTTAACGTTGAGATACAGTACCTCAGTGAGCTGAAATACTTTAACTGAATTAACTCATCCTCCCCTGTGTGTCTGAACATGTCAGGTGTGACTCAGTCTGTAAACTCTTATCTGGTTTGCTCTCTGTGCAGAAATGGCCCCGGCCAGCCCACAGTCATAAATCATTGCACCTCAAATTATCGCTATTTTTCACCCTTCTCTCTCACCTTACATTTCTCTTTCTTTCTACTCTTTATCAGTTATCTCCATCGCTTCTTCAAATGCCATTGCCACCATGATACAGTGAATTCAAGCATTTTTGTGGTTAGCTTAGAGAGAGATATTAGAGATACAGATCTAGATGTTGTGGTGGAAACTCATGATGTTGAGGTCAAATTGGGAAAATTGATAGATTCAAAGAAGCATTTTTGGCAAGCGTTTACTGGTTGTATTGTACGTGTAAGAGAGCTAGCGTGTTAGCATGCGTGTGTTTGGTGGGTGTGCATGAAAATAGAAGTCAAGAAAAGACAGAGTAAGACACAGAGAGGGAGAGAGAGAGAGATCTAGGCAGGATTATAAGGGTGTTTTGTGAGCTTATGGAGATGGCAGCACACAAAAGCCCTTCCCTCAGGAGAAACTTGCACCTGGGGAAGCACCATTGAGTGTATATATTTGTGTGTGTGTGCGTGTGGTTGTGAGAGAGAGAGAGAGAGAGAGAGAGAGAGAGAGAGAGAGAGAGAGAGAGAGAGAGAGAGAGAGAGAGAGAGAGAGAGAGAGAGAGAGAGAGAGAGAGAGAGAGAGAGAGAGAGAGAGAGAGAGAGAGAGAGAGAGAGAGAGAGAGAGAGAGAGAGAAATCAAGCTCTCCACAGGAGGCTCTGGGGGTCAGATCCCCTGTTCAAACTGGATTACATCCCAAAGAGAAAGTATGAGCATCCACAAAGACTCACTGATGGAGGGAGGTTTAGGGATTTGGAGACACAGAAAAGGGAACCACAGCCTTTTGATTTTAAACCAGTTATTTTGTTCAGACTTCCTGTGTTCTCTCTCTCTCTCTCTCTCTCTCTCTCTCTCTCTCTCTCTCTCTCTCTCTCTCTCTCTCTTCAACAAACACACATAGACACATGCACAATAAAAGCACAGAAATACCACACAGCCTCAGGTCTTGGTTAAGGCCTCTGTTGTTCCGCCAACCTCTTGTTTTCTAACACTTAGAAGCCAATCATAGACACGTCTACTGCTCCAAGACAAAGAGAGATGTTCAGGGACAGCAGGAGGGAGATGAAAGGGTGGGAAGATTCACACCTGCTAGCTTGCCTTTACAACCACATTCTGAACCAAAAGTACTTGCACCTTTAAGTTCCAGTAAATGTATTCATGCAACTAAAAGGTCCCTGTTGCCCCCTTTTTCACGTGCGTATCCACTGCAGTCGGTTAGGTACGTTAGGTAAATTATCCGTATGATGTGTTAACATAGCTAGTTGTTCCTCTTCAGTCCTCACAACTATTTGAAGAGACTGACCAACTGAAATAAAAGTTTGAGGTATTTGACCAACCAAACATGTTCAATGCTGCAGTCGCCACCCCAAAGGTTCCTGTAATTTTGTAAAATACTTCCCCTGAGCTGAAACTTTTTTTTTTAAAGATTTCTCTTGAACTTAAATTTAGACCCTGGTCCCAATGGTTGAAATGTATGGACTTTCCTGCAAAGGGTTCCTATTTCCTTGGGAAAATTCCAGCGGTCGAAACGTGGCATATTTGACGTTGTGCCATTCACTCCCAGCAAAATACAACAGTTTTGATGCCTGGGTTCAAGCACCACAGATAAACACAGATAAACCTAAACTTAATTGCCTAATAGAATGCAAACATTTAGTGCCCAGATCGACACCCATGTAAACACTGTGGTAGAGAAATAACATGACATGTATTTTAATAAGTAATAGCAGAAGGAATTTTACTATTTTCTTACACTATCCCAGAAACGCTGGAGGTGCTGTATCGGACACTCTTTGTAGAATTGACGAGGAAAGCTAACATGAATTTACCTGTTTCCTCCCACTTAAAGTTATCCCAGTGCAAAGTCAGCGGAGAGGCTTCATAACTTGGGCTATCACCGAGCTACTGTAATAACATCAACAACCTTCGGACTGCCACTCAACATTGAGGGCTGACCACTAATTAGGCCTTGTATAACAGTAGGCTGCCGTTTATTTCTCACGCTAGCCCAACACTTTCCCCTTAGGTCCCCCACTTCTCAGAAGTCTGTAAAAACTGAGATGTGCTGTGTTGCCATTTGTCAAAACAGCAATACTTCCTACTACCTCATAATTGATATCTTGCAGCGTAATTAGTTTTGATAGCTGGCTTTTACTCAAAAGAAGAGATCTGATATTATATATCTGTGACCTTTCCGAACCCTTCGTGTTTTTTGAGCTTAGGCTTCAAATCCCAAAATGGGTCACTGACCTATTACTGCAGGGTATATGACATGGGTAGTAAAATGTTTTAAAGCCCCTGAGTCTTAAGGCTACAAAATAAACTTCTCATTTGGGCCCCATTCTAAAAAAAAAGTATAAACCCCTGGCCTGAGCGAATGTAAGTCAAATAACCTGTCGTGTACATAGCCAGGTTGTATTTTCCAGTGAAACTTTAGAAATGGATGCCAGAGCGGCCTCTCTTTCTGTCACTAAATCAGCTCAGACAAGCAGATTAGTCCTGTAGCTGCTCTGTGTGTCCCTCGCAGCTTACTGTATGTCGCTCCTGTAATCCTTGTAATCAAACCAATGGGTCAGGCTACTTAACAAGTGTGTCTTTCCCGTATATGTATGCACTCCACGCTCACATACGCACATGCAATGTGAAATATGAATCTCTCTTCTTCTCTTTCTGTCTCTCTTATCAGGGCTTGTGGAAAAGCCACACTTGTACGATGACATTCAGCACAGGATTAAAGCCCATGTAAGACCCTCCTCAGTTTACGCTGCCGCTGCCAAGAGGAGATCTATACAACCACACACTCAGGCATCCATGTACACACACTGGCAGAGGCACAACTCCTCACACACACACACATATACTGTATGTAGGAAAGCACATACACATATTCCTTCACCCTAGTTACTTAGCATATCATCCTCTTCGTCCTCTTGTTACTCCAGACGAAAGGAAGTCGTTCTCCTCAGCAAACACAGTGATACACACAGTCATACTCACAAACACTCAAAAAGACACACTGACATCCTTTTCTCCCACATCCCACAACTATCCTGCTTGCTGTTCTCGCTGAAACAAGGGTATCCTTGCCACGAATGAGCCAAGAAACCAATCCCATCTGGCTGGAATGGAATCATGGACCCCCACCAGCCCCCACGCCCCAACAATATGCACACACACACACACTCAAATACACAGAAACAAGCATATGTGGACACTCACATACACTTCCACACATACTCTGCGCACTAGTGACGCCAGGATGGACAAACAGATGAGCAGTTACAGTAGAGAGAGGGGATAGAGACTCAGGGTAGATTGAACACAGACTGTGTGGGTTTTAGTCGTACTAAGGCCAGACATGGTCAGGGCCTTAGTTATATGATGCTGTGTATCTAGGTCATGTTGTGTGTATGTGTCTTATTTTTTGTGCATACCTTCAGGGGTTAGCTGGTTGGGTCTGGAGAGGATTCTCATTGGAATGCGTTCTGATTGGGCTAGACAGCGATCCTTTTCTGATTGGTTGTTTATCCTGGGGCTTCCACTTTCGGGGTTGCTTTGAATCAGTGCATCTCATGTCACTCCCTCCCCGTTTCTCTCTGTTTCTTTTATTCCCCCTCTCCATCTTTATATCTTGCAGAGTGCCGCTGGCTGTGTGTTTGATGTGAATGTGTTTGACGGGCTAAAACAGAACCAGCAGTGGGCTGTTGTGTGTTTCTGCCGATCGATCGGGCGATGCTCAGTTCGCAGAAGGTTGCCCACAGTAACCTTAGGTGCTAAGTGGACAGTTACATTGTGTCTCATCAAAACTGAAATGTCAGTAATGGGTTTTTGATTGAAGTATTGTTAGGAACATTTTGTTGCCAGTATGAATATGTTTTCTTAGTTTATTAACCAGCCATCTAACGTAAATGTCATCTAAACACCAGCAGCAGGAGAAAAACCTTGTATCTAACTTAATATCTTTATTTCTTCCAAAGAAACTCGGGTTGTTCTCATACCTGAATGTCAGAATTATGGTCCCAACCAAGTTTTATGTCTTATCAAATTGTTTACATTTTATCTGGTTCGTTCTATTCAAAATGCAATGTTCGCAAATCATCCAAACCTTGGTTCATTTGATTTGAACGAAGAGAACCTCTTTGGTCGTACTATACACTGTTGCCATGAAAACACCTACAATTATGAACAGGACATTAATGTTTCAAATAAAGAACCCTATAATCTTCCTGTAACTCAAACACTGCCGTCACCCACCTGCAACAGACGCTTGCTTGATTATTCTTTCTCACTAAAAGTAGAGTAGAGCCTGGCAGGATATAACCAGCCATCAATAGGTGCTATTGTACTTTAGCTCCACTCTCCAGGAGTGGCCTAGCCTGAGTGTGTACACGCAGTGAGGCTTCAACCCTGCAGCTATGGGATTAGCTCGGCTGCTGGGTGGTCCTCCTTCCCATCTCAGAGCAGCATCATGATTTACAGCACACTGATTCTAGGTGTCTGGATGCTGAACCCGGTCAGACCACTTAGGTTTCTGTCCATTGCAGGCTTATTCTAATGGATGTTTGGCTTAAACATATTGACATTTTACATTTGTTGAAACTGTAGATGAGGAAAAAGCCAAAGTTAGGCGAAGGGTCTCGTAAACTGTAGGTTGTTGAACCGAACCCTTATTCCGGCTGGGTAGATTATTTCTACTTGAGCTCCAGTGCTCAGTGTCCAACTCTTTTAAAGCTGCAGTTGTATTGTGCCGCGGTCAGACCAGAACCGGCTAGAATGAAATTTACTTGCTTGCTGCGGCGAGCAGCGGGCGGGACAGGAAATAGTGTGGGCTGGGTTGCAAGCACAAGCTAGCAAGCTAACATTAGCATCCCACATTGAGAATGATCTATGTTTTTTACCAAACAAGTCCTTGTACTCACTGCCAACCGTACAGATGAGGCTTGTCTGCTTTCAACGTGCAATAGTGCAAATGCAGCAAAAAGTACCTTCGAGGAAAGTATAGTCTCTGGATGGTGGCGTGTCTTTATATGTTCTTACTTTAAAGGAGGCCACAAGATGAAGTGAATGCAATGTTTGCTAAATATATATATAGTGTGACTGTTGCTTTCAGCGGCCATCGGGTAGATACACCTGTGGAGGTGAGGTAAGGGTGCTGCTGGCATTACTAATGCCAGCAGCACCCTTACCTCACCAGATGATGCCAGCAGCATTACTAATGAATTAAAGGTTGAGGATAAAGACAAAGAAGGTTTGTAATGTTTGTAACAAGTGTGTCATGTTACGTAAAAGAGTCATAATCACAGGCAGCTAGTGACTCCTCATGACCATTAGTCATTTGTTTTTTTCCCCTCTTCCTTGGTTTCCTACCTTGTCTTGCATCCTTGAACTCACCACTGGTTATTGTGGGGACAGACGACTGGTTGGCATTTCAAAGTCACACACACATACACATACACACACACACACACACACACACACACACACACACACACACACACACACACACACACACACACACACGCACACACATGTTCTCCATAACAGAAAATCCCAGAGACAGACAGGTAGTGTGACAGGAGTGGAGATGTCTGAGGCCTGGCGTTCTCCCCACCTGAAGGGATGGGAGCGGACAATGTAAACACTCTGTCATGCACATAAACAAGGCCCTGCTCCGGTTTCACAGCGCAGTTAGAGAACGCTCACCCTCTCTTTTATGGAGAAAGTATTTGTTGTAATTTGTTTATGTGAGATTCCGTGGCTCTAATGGGGAAATGGCTTTTTAGGCATCATGCTACACCTGAGTTCAATTTCACAGGCTCGCTCACAGACAGATTGCAAAGATGGCATACCAGAGCAGAGGCAATCTTTCTTTCTCTTTTGCATCTTAATTTAATTTGTGAGACTTCCTCTCTTTCAGTCACATTTTTTCTCCCAACGCCCTCCCTCTCTTTCTCTCTGTTTTTTATGTGAAGAATTGCTGCGCAGGGTGATTAATCAACATATTATCCATCACTGGTAAATCAGACCCGTGTTTAGGTGATTCTTAACGTTGGGTTGGACATCTGCTTCATTAGAATGATGTTCTGTTACTGATTATGTAAACTTGAAGTAATTTAATTAATTAGATGGAATTTTCTCCAGAGATATTTCACTTGAGGAATTCAGGAACACGCACCAAAAATGTGACCCTCCTAGCTGTGAAAAATCTCTCCCTATTAGCAAGAGCTTCTCAGCAATGAAGCTTGTCTGCTAAAATAGAAACCTGTAGTGTGTGCGTGTGCCACTCCTCATAGGCTACAAATGTTCAGGCGAACACAAAAGAACTAGAATATTTTTGAGAACATAATCATAAACATTCGCTGCTCGATAAAACCCGATATTTACAGTATTTATTGTTCGATGGTAATATTTTTCCCCGGCCAACTGAATTTGGCACATTCACAAGCCACACACACAGAAAAATGTTCATCCTTGGCTCGCTTTAACCTCCTGCTACTGCGACAAGACACCATGTGTTTAGCAGAACATTCTGCACCACAGTGCAAATGAAGTCAAGGGCCGGCTAGTGAACTAACATGTGTTCTCTTTGTTTTTTGCCTTCTAATTACATATACACATAGTTATTTCACTCACAGTGTGTTTGTGTTTGTCTGTGTGTGTGTGTGTATGTGTCTGTGTAACCATGTTCTTCCCTTTTGTAAAGGCTCTCTGACTGGAGTTGGTGTGTTGTGTGAGGCATGCATTCCATTCAGACTAACTCTGTTTGCTCAGGAAATAATTAGGCTCAGTCATAATTTGTTTGTGTGTATGCATATATAGGTGTGTGGGTGCGTGTATGTGTGCGTTTGAGCATGGTCCCTTGCGTTTTACACTTTTAAACATAAAGACAAGCCTGACCCTTAGAACTTGGAAACAAGCCATCCACAGATGAATGATCTTATGTTATTCCTTGCCCTTTATTCCCAGATTTCCGTTTGCTAAATCAAAATGGCAATTTCAAAACGCCACCACCGTGCAGTAAGCTCAGATACACTGAGGGGTATCTTGTACATACTGATAGGCCTTGTTTGCTGTGGGTGGGTTTTGAGGAGCATATTTACCCTCAATACCAGGGGTCAACCTGGGCCAATAGTTGCCAGATCAGCTAAGGGGTTGCCCGATCTGAGTTGTTCCTGCCAGCCTGTGACTCCAGCACCACACGCACACACACTGAGATCACACAACCGAGGTTTTATCAGTGATGTCAGCTGTTATGTCAGCTCAGTCAGCCCTACCTCTGCCTCATCCTACCACCGCACACACATACGCACACACACACACGCACACACATTGTCATCGGATGTACTGATGTCAGAGAGGGGCGGGAGGGAGGGGAAAGACTGATTAAATTCTGCGTGTGTGGGATGAAGCGGGAACAAGTTCCGAATTTTTAGTTTTTTAAGCTGTTCAGTGACCCGTGTCTGTGTGCTGATCATCACCCTACAGAATAACTTCAATGAGTGTGTGTTTATATGCCTGCATGCATGAGGTCCACCTTTGTTTTATGTGTGTGTGTGTCTGTCTGTCTGTGTATGTGTGTGTGTGTGTGTGTGTGTGTGTGTGTGTGTGTGTGTGTGTGTGAGTGGGTGGAATGAGACAACATACCGTGACTTTATCATAGTAACAGTATTAACAACTGCTGAAAGATGTTTTGTGGACATTTCTCGGATTTCCTTTTGATGGAATGAGAAATGGGGAGAGAGGAGGGATGCTAAGAGAAAAGGGGGATTCAACAGAATAATGAATAGCTATAGATAGTTCTGCGGGTTTTAAACTGTGTTGCTGTTCAGTGATCAGTGTAAGACTCCTTGTAGTCATTCCCCATCATCGCTTTGTGGCAGTTTTGAATTTCCAAACACAGGAAGTGTTGCTTGAGTTCCTCATTCTTTGTCTCTGAAGTGCGTGTGTGTGTACGTGTGTGTACGTTTGTGTACGTGTGTGTGTGTGCCCCTCTCATTCTCTTCCTCTCACTTCCTCTCCCTTCTCGCACTCACACACTCACACATATATACAGATGCTGGATAGTTGTTTGCTATTCTTGCCAAGCAAAAATGCTTTCTTCTCTTTGTGACCCGCTTTGGTGTTACCTGACAAGTGTGTGTGTGTATCTGTGGGTGTGGGTGTGTATGTGTGTGTGTGGGTGTATATGTGTGTGTGTGTGTGTGTGTGTCCGTGTGTGTGTAGAGAGAGAAGTGCTAAACCCAGTTCCTTGCCTGAGTGCTGCTCCAAAGGCCCAGGTTGACAGAGAGGATTGAGAGTGTCATCCCGGGGATTAAGCATAATGAGCGAGATTGACAGACAGGACAACATTGTACACTCACACAGACACGTACACAGACACTCTCTCTCTCTAAACGCACACACAGAGAGGTACACAAGCAATTATAGAAGGTGTATCAAAGTCCTTGGATAAGCCCCTGTTCAGATGCATTTGAAGAGGCCGTTCCATCAATGCCGTGACGTCTCCACAGGGAGGGAAAGAGGATTTTCACTTTACTTTCACTGCAGCATTGTTGAATTCTTCTTATTTATTTTTCAACTTTTCGTTTTAATGAGACAAGCCATTTTTTTTACACAATCTCAAAGAATGTTAAGGTTGCTTACTGCTTGTTTACTTTATTATTTCGTTCTACATTTATGAAATTGTGCAGTGAATGCTTATTTCAGGACTGAAAAGAATTGTTCATTGGAGGGCATCGAGTTTTTTTGTAGGTTTCAATAAAACCAATATCTTGTGTGTCCTTTCCGATAGCTTAAGGCATACATACTGTAGCACACACACACACACACAAACACACACAGACACACACACACACACACACACACAGAATTTAATCATATCCACATCGATTTTACCTCGTTTTCTTTCAATTTGACCCATTTACCTGTGTGTCAGGATCGCGTCTGGAATCACTGTGTGCCACAGAACTTCAAAAGACCTTTTTTGTCAGGAGATCTTGTCCATTTTTAATCTATAACAGCCAAGTGGCAGCTTACAATCACTGTCCAATCAGATAACAGCTGATAAGCGTGGCATGTAGCAGTTAGCTCGGCACCCGCCAAAGCCCTGCTGGCCGAGCTGCAGGCTTGTCAGCACTGTGTGCACTTGAGGCTTTGCAAGATTCTTTGAGAGGGATGATCAGCTTTCATCTTATCACTTTTCACAGTGACACAGGCTTCAAAGAGTGCTGGTCATTTTTACTGGCACTGCAGTGTGTGTGCAAGTGTGTGTGAGTGTGAGTGTCTGCGCGAGCTATCGTCACATTCCCAGAAAGCTGTTCCAGGCTCTAGGACTGTGTTTAATGAAGGCAAGGGCATGGCTTCAAAGCGCTGCAATCCAATCTACATGTGCAGATGTACACACACACACACACACACACACGCACACACACACACACACACACACACACACACACACACACACACACACACAGAAGTAAGTGCACACTCTCAGAACACATATCCACCTCTGCTGGCTGGAGTGAATGAATGTTTTTGAACTCAATCTCTCAGTCCGCCCTTGTAATTTGGCAGCACGGCCTTCATGAGATGACTGAGTGACACAGATGGATATCCAAGAATGTGAAATGTGGGTGGGTGGGTGTGGACAATCAAAAACAAATTTGGACAAAATACTTGATAATTTAACCTTTCTTCAAACTCAGGCTCACCTGTGACCTGCCTCCTAGTTTTCTACTCTAATAAAAGTATAAACTTTCACATAATATTTGCACAGATACTTTAAGGATTGTGTCTCGTTGTGTGTGTTGCTGCCTGTTCCTTTGGCATGATATCTGCTGGCTGATCCAGTGCCCAGATACATTCATATATTGAAGGTGACATGTGCTAAGTTGGAGGAATAAGGACATTTCAGAGCTAATGGGCAAATTGTGGGAACCGAATTACAGAGGGCTTCGAGCTGGAGGGAACCTCATTCCACATAATATTGCTGTCATTTGTAACAGTCGCCTCACACTCAGTAGATTGTTGCTGTCAGCTGAAGAATTTTCTATTTCCCAAAGGCAACTCTCCAGGATAAAAGATAAGATGCATGCTCTCATTGTTTTTTTAAACTGATGCTGGTAAGTCTTTGCAACCGCGCTACGATCTTTACAGACCAGAACATAAAAATTCTAATGTTACAAGATTTTTATAAAAGCACTGGAAAAGCTTTTCCTCTGTTTGGAAACATGAGAGTGTCCCAGGCTTAGGGCTGACCCTCAAACCATTTGTTGGAAATCCTCCACGCTGTAAGGTTTATGAGTGTGTATGAGTTTAAGTTTGGATGCTTTAGTGTGTGTGTGTGTGTGTGTGTGTGTGTGTCACACATACGTAACTATGTGTCTGGTGCTTTTGAGGTGTGTTAAGGTGTATTTCTGCCTTTGATGTTTGCCATTGGCTTTATGAAATGGTTGGCTTTTTAGAGGCATGATCTTTTTTTTCCTTTTCAAAGTGGCAGGGTGTGTGTGTGTGTTTGTGTGTGTACGCGTCTGTGTGTCGGCCAACAGGGTGGATGTGGTTCACCTTGCACTGGCCACCTGTAAGCCATCGACAGAAATTAGCCTCTTTAGTCTTGATGGGTTGCAGAACAGAGAAGGAAGGGCTGGTGAGAATGTGGGAGGAGGGCTGTTGGGGGGAGGTTTCCAAGAGGTGTGTGTGGGCATGTGTGTGTTTGTGGGGGGGTATTTGGACGGTCCATTTTCAAAAGTGCTCTCTCACTACACCATACAGACCTAGGGTATATACCTTGCAATGAAACCATTTGTTTCTCATTTGCCTGCACTGTCTGGCGATCTGAGTGTGCGTTCATGTGTGTGTGTGTGTGTGTGTGCATGTGTGTATGCGTGCATGTGTCTGTATTATTTAGCTCCAGTATTCTGGCAGTAAGCCCTGCTCCAAAGTTCTGCTCTGACTCTACTAAACGCACTCAACCTGGACTCATTACACCCAGTAAACAAATAAGTAATTAATACCAACCTGCAGGCACCGCACACACAAATACAAATGTAAAGTACATGTGCCCACTTGTGGACACACCACCAGCCACACCCATTCCCACCATGTCCAAGGCTCCTATTGGCTGTAGGGTTGAGACGAGCGAGACTAATGATGTGGTCCTTGTGTTCCTGCTTCCTGTCCTTTGCTGGAGGACTTCCTGTAGAAGAGTCATGTGGTCCTGATTACAGTCTACATCACCCCTGCAGCGGGACAGTTTTGCCATAATACACACACACACACACAAACACACACACACACACAAACACACAAACAAAATAGATATAGAATAACCTGTGTCATTCTCATCAGATATGTGATATTATTGACCAGGAGCACTGGAAAAACTGAGCATCTGTGTTTACTTCTCTTTTCCTCTCTCTTTAAGTTGTTCTGTCTGGTTCAGTTTTTTACTGCCTTCCCTTGTTCTGTAGCCAGGAGGTTGTTTGGTGTGATGAGGGGTCGACTGGTCCTGCTGTATTTTACACACAGCTCTGAAGACAAGCCCTGGCAACCGACGTAACCCATGCATTGATCAGCGGGCTGGTTTGATCTGTGTGGAGTACATCAAATATACTACTGTCCAGACTGCCACACTTGTTTTGCGTTGGTCTAAACTTAAATACAGTGACCAGATGTCCTGGTTTGTATGGAGTTGTCCTGGTTTCAGGCTGGATGTGAGTCCTGAGTTCTGACAATTATCTGTAAAACGTCCTGGTTTTTATTCACCACGAGCAGCCAGATAGCTGAACGGCTAGGATACATACCACATGGGCACAATTGCCCTGAGCAGCAAGTCTCTGGTTTGACTCACAGTCGACCGGATTGGTTTCTGCATTTCATTCCTTTACTCTCTTTCCCTGTATTTCCTGTCTCTCTTCACTGTCAATGCCAAAAACAACCTAAAAAAAATACACTCACTGCCACATTGTCCTTGTTCTCACCACAATGAAATTAATATACTTGAATTTCAATGCTTACTAAGACATCTATCAAGTACAAAATATAAAAACAGTCATTGGTCTAGATGTGTCAATCAATCAATTTGTCACCGTTAAGGCTGTTGCCAGTCTGAGTCATAGGCAAGTGTCGTAGTCTATTACGCATGAAGGCTCTTTCTTACAGCCTATGAGTAAGCTATTGCAAGTTGTCATGACGAAGAAAAATGTTGGCTTTTTGCTTAAGAGCTCCAGAACACGTTTATTGCGTCCATGGTGCTGAAAAGTGCGTTTAGTACGTGTGCTGAGTGATGATATACTCGTGCTTATTGGGTTTAGGCTGAGGGGGTTTACAAATATGGTCACACTGAACTTGAATTACTCACAGTTTCTTTTAAAAGTGATCTATATCTTCTCTTTTTTCAAAGTTGGGAGACGAATATTTGCATTGGCATCCAAAAGCATAGAGTAAGTGGATCCAAACAAGATAAGATAAAATAATCCTTTATTAGTACTTTATTAGGATTAGTACATAATGGGGAAATGTGCCATATTACAGCAACAAAGAGGACAGTCAGGAATATATACCAGAAACTAATGAAGAGAAAATAATGTATAAATGTAGGGAAAATAAAGATATATAAATTAAATTATATACAGTCTAAACAGAATATACAGTGTGTGATAATAAACATTGAAATTGATTGCACATAAGCCATGACGTGGACAGACATATATGAATATTGCAAAGTTAAGAGAACTAAATGTGAGTTTAAGTGCAGTCCAGAATTGGTGTGTGTGTGGCCTGTATGGGAGCAGAGCTGATTGTAGATTGTCTCTGCTGCAGGAAGGAATGACCTGTGATAGCTCTCCTTCCTTCTGTTGCTGAAGGAGCCGCCCAGCGCTGTGATGCTGTCCTGCAGGGGTGGGACTAGTTGTCGATCTAAAATGTCAGCTTCGCCATCCCACGACCTCCACTGAGGGAAAGGGGGGGTCCCAGGACCGAGCTGGCCCTCCTTATCAGTCTATCCAGTCACCTCCTGTTAGCAGTTAGCAAACCACTCCAAAGAAGAGTCATAAAAGGTCTTCAGGAGCGCCCCCTGCAGTCCAAAACACCTCAGTCTACTCAGCAGATACAGAGCCTTGTTGTAGAGTGCAGAGCCATGATCAGTCCATTCCAGCTTATTGCTCAGGTGAACACGCAGGTACTAATCAGAAATCACTATCTAAATCTCAAACAACTGAGAAGCAGGTATAATCTCATAATCCCTGGCTGTTGTATCGGTTAATGTTTAACATTGAGTGCAGCAGGAGCAGCCCTTTTATCTTAATGGAGCATCTCGCTGTTGAACAGCTCCAGGCAAGTGTGAAGTCGTCACTCCTCATCTGGGCTCCGTGCAACAGGAAAAGTGTGTGTCTAGTGTGTGTGAAGAACCACTCTGAGAGGGAAATTATTAGCAAATGGGCTCCAACTGCTGGCCTTTGCAAACACAACCTGAAGGCATCTCCCCACCTCCCCCCTCTCCCCCTCGCCTCACCCTCCCTCTCTCTCCTCTCTCCACTGAGCCCCCTCCATCCCATTTACTAAAGTTCACCTGACCAACGACCCCAAGGCTTCTCATCCCTCTACCACTCCCTCCCTCCACTGCGCCCCTTTTTCTATTTCGGTCCCCCTCACCAACTTAGACATTTTCATACCTCTTCATCATCTCCCTCTCCCTCCCCGTGTCTCCCTCTTCACACACGGAGAGTCATTCCTGAGTGGGTAAACAGAGTAAATTGGAGCTGACCCCTGGGGTTAGCTGAGGCCATGCTCTCTTTTCATGTCAAAACCATCTGAAGGCTGATTGGTTGATTGCAGTGCTCTCTGCTTCCAAAAGGCTCCCTTGTGCTGCTGTAATTGCCCTATCATGCGTGTGTACACACATCCACATACTTAACGCGTGTACACACACACACACACACACACACACACACACACACACACACACACACACACACACACACATTCTTACAGCCAAATGACTTAATTGGTGTTAATTGCATAATGACAGTAGTGAATTGGACCTGGGTCAGAGGTGACACAGGTTTGAGTGGAGAGGGGGATGGAGAGAGGATGTTGAGAAGATGTGAGAGGAAGGTTGGCCCTTCTCGTCTGTCTCCGTCTCCACCTCTTTCCTCTCCACTTCCAATACTAAGAAATCCTTGACCTGATTGCAGAAGTTGGCCCCTTGGGGATGACACACACACATATGCAGATACACATGCACACACACATACACATACACATACACATACACATACACATACAAATACACATACACATACACATACACATACACATACACATACACACAAACACACACACACACAAACACACACACACACACACACACACACACACACACACACGCATATACAAACACAAAAACAGACAGTCCTTTGTAGTGTGGAGGGATGCTCTATACACTTAACACAAGGATTCAATTTGACACAGTCAGCATCTGTGTGTGTGTTTGTGTGTGCGCGTGCATGCGTGCATGTGTGCATGTGTGTCTGTGTGTGTACCAGTGTGTGTATATTTAACTACACCAGCAGAGTGTGTGGTGCCCGGGCAGCTGAAAGAGCACTATTGGTGAAAACGTTTAAGTCATCATCATTAGAGAGCTGTTGGTACAGAGGTGTGTTTTAGTGAAGGACGTAATTGGCCCGTCATAGTGCTGTGTAATCTTCTCATATTCTATCAAAACAGCGAAAGCTATTGGCCATAATGGCCATGTTTAAGGTGGGACCTTCCCATGTCAAACACACAGCATCTCAGCTTGATATGGGACTGGAACTGAAATGCAGAGAGAGAGAGAGAGAGAGAGGACGGGGTGTGTAATGCTGGGCGTAGTAAACCAGAGGCCCTGCAGCCATGTTTTCTGTCGCCATGCTGTGCTGGACACATTTATTTCCCTTTTATATTATTCCACAGAAATCCCTCTGCAGCTGTGTGTGTGTGTATGGATGCAGTTTAAACCCAGTATGTAGTCAATCGCGTGATTTCAAAACCAGAGCTTCCTCAAATGGAAACATTGCCGGGTCTGAGACCACCCGGGATTAATTTCTCTTTGTGAAAATGTTATTGTGTATCTGCATGCATACATTGGTGTTCCTGTCTGAACTATACTGCATTTAAATGAATAGGCCTGTGTGCACATATGCCTTAATCCCTGTGTGTTTTGACGAAAGTGCGTGTGTCCTTTCTGTGTGTGTGTGTGTGTGTCGGTGTGTGTGTCGGTGTGTGTGCGCATGTATTTCTATAGTTATATTGGCCAATTTTGGTTCAATACCATTGTTGTGAGGACATTTTGAGATTTTGGCTGGTCCTCACAAATTCAAAGGGTTGTTTTGCGGTTAAGACTTGGTTTTAGGGTTAGGGTTAGAATAGGTGGTTAGGGTTAGGCATTTAGTTCTGATGGTTACGATTAGGGTAAGGGGCTAGGGAATGCATTATGTCAATGAGTGTCCTCACAACTATAGAAAGACGAGTGTGCGTGTGTGCCTGTCCGTCTTGGTGTGTGGGAGTTACAGTAACCCCCATCCTGCTGTTTATAGGAGGGAGTGAAAAGTGATGGAAGGTATAGAGAGAGATGGGCCAGTGATGACATAGCCTTATGTTCACCCCCTCTGGATATGGCCTATTCTATATTAGATCTATCCATCATAAGGCTGCACTCCAGTTCCACATGCCTTCTATACCATTCATAGCTAGATGTCCACGGTACATGTGCTAGTCTCATCAATGTTCCACTCATATGGTACATGTCACGCTCATACTTGTAAAGTCTGAATGCACTTTGTCATACCCGCTGCATACTTAGTGTGTGTGTATTTGTGTGCGCAGCCTGCGTGGACTCTCTTTAAGTGGTTTTCGAAGCTCAGATGATAGATGTACGCTTTTTCCTCGGGTTCCTCAGAAAGACTTCCCCACAGGCTCATCTGCACACAAAAGGAGCTGTCACCCTCTTGCTTTTCTGATCTCACTGTGTGTTCATTCAAATATGTGTGGTGTTGGCGGCGGAGGGGTTTGTGTGCGAGTGTGTGTGCACGTGTAAATGCCTCCGTGTGTGTCGGAACTGTCAACTGCCGCTTGTGCTCTGTGCGAGCCGTGTCTCTGGGCCACTCTTTGATCTCGTCCATAGGAGATTCCAACAGTGTGAAATAGCCCCGGCCAGATTTGCTCAATGAAAGAGCAGACCTTAACCACTGTTATTACACCACCTTTTTTTTTTTTTTAAACATCACTCCGTGTCTCTGTCTCTCTCATTCTCCCCGTCTCGGTCGGTCTTTGTCATTTGCTGCTTCCTCACATACATGCATACCCCATGAATGTGAGTGTACATAAATCTTAAATTGGAGGGGATTTGCTGTATTATATTTGTAGCAGTAGCCAATGCATTTGTAGCAGGAGTCAAAATGCCACTATGGCCTGCAGTCAAAGCCAAGGTTAGCCATGCTGTTACTCAAGACCAGATGTCTAGGTGTGGATTTTAACAGGAGAGCAATGCAGCTTTTCTAGAAGGAGAAACTGGAACCGATACAATGATGTACGTACAGGACATTTCTGTTGTTGTTGCTGGTTTGTGTCTATCCAGGAATGTGTGAGTGCATGTGAGTATAATTGTATGGGGTCGTGGATGTAAGAAATGACTCATAGCACCTCAGAATGTCTCACATCCAGCAGCAGAGACGAGGGGAACTCGCTCTCCTTTTTCCCCTCCTCTGTGCGCTGGCAGTCTGACGTTATAGCGTGTTATTTCTTACAGGTGGTTGGGCGTGGCTGTCTGAGCTGTATAACATGTGTCAGAGTCCAGGTGGGGAGAGACACAATGTAATTATCCCTGTGAAACACAATCCGTGCAACACAAACACTACACACATGTCTACGGGCAGCTACAGCGGCTGATGCTAATTTGTTTTGGTGAGCTTCACTACTGTGAGTGTTGCATTGTGCTGTGGTAGAGGGACAACAGCAGTGGGAGCTGAGCACGACGGAGGAGAAAAGGCGATGGTTTTGGCTTTTGTTCCGTTACAATCTCATCAGTAGGAAGAGATCACTTGAAACAGGGCGTAAAAAGGGGGGGAAATAATTATATTATGTAAAACTAGTGTGAATGATCATTAGGGTTAACTTTGGGCACTTTACTTGGGGACTATATGCTTCTGCGTCATTCTGTCATTCTTAACATAGGTCTTTGCACAGTATTTGCAAATGTACACAGCCTTTCCTTCAACATTGGATTAGGTGAAATGTCTCCACACATGAGATAGTGCAAGTGGCATTGTTCTGTAGAATAAGATGAGAAAAAAGTTTGTAAAAAAACACTAATGCAATGCCAGAGATATAAATAGTTAGCTAAATAATTGGAACCGCTGTAAACATATTTTACAATTGATGGATAAATGAATGGAAATAGGCTAGATCAACAGACGAACAATCCTCAATCAGCATGCTAATATATTTTCCCCAGTAATATCATCGAAACTTACTTGACTAGTCCTGCACACTACAGCAAGCCTCAATATCCCTGCTGTAGTGTGCAGGATGCTGGGAGTTATCTGTGCATGTGATGGAAGAATGCACAGTGGACGGTTGAAACTCAACGTGCAGCGTCTGCTGCATTCCATACATATTTGAAATAGAGTTTTGAATGATGTTTTTATTGCTCAGCGGTTAATTTGCGTAGTTTTATTTTTTTTTCAAAATTCCCAAAATTCCCGAGCCAAACTTCCCATGGAAAGTTTCCGGAAAGTTTCCGGAAATTTACCGGAAACTTTCCGCCCCTTTGCAACCCTAATGATCATACAGGCATCTTAGAATTTTAAAATCTTCATCACTTGTTTCAGTTTTAACCTCGAGTTGTTATGTATTTAGGAAAATGAAAACCAAACATCCATTGAAAATCTGAATTTCAGATTTTTTTAATTTTTCCTTTCAATTTTCAAAGTCAATGAGTTGCAAATTGGATATTTTTGAGGTAAACTTCAAAATGTCACAAATATCCAAGTTAAGCTACTGAAAGTTTTCATAGGATACCATATCTACACTAGGCTATATCCATTTCATGTCCAGCAACTATTTGGGTTGACTTCTCCTTCAACTAGGTAAGTGCACTGAGACAGCTGTCACCTGTCATTACGGCAAACTGGAGGAGAGATGTGGGGTTCGCCAGTGGAACAGACCTACTCAAAGATGTGGGGTAATGTGAGTGATGGTTGAAAGTCACAGTATGTGACCTGAGAAAGCTCCTACTAAACATCAGCACATGACCTTGCTTGGGAGGCCTGAATTCTTTCAGCCCTAAGCCGATACTATTCCCAGCACCACCCAGACAAAATGGACCAAGTTCACACACAAACCTACACACAGACGCCAATATTTCACACTGCAGATTTTATGAGTTACTGGAAGTATGCGCACATGTCACTAAATCACATTTTCATGTCATTTCAGTGCAAACTATCAGCATCTTATTTTTTTTTTCGTTCCTGATCTCAATAATATGTTTGGAAAAAGAGTGTCATAGCTTTTGGTTATTTGAGTCAAATATAGCAGACTTGAAAAGTGAGCCCTGACTTTGCCAGAACATCAATATTCCACATCGCAAACTTTCATAAACAGAGTGAGGACAGGTTTACATACACTACGGTCCCGGTTTTGCTCCTTGGCTATAGTAATAAAAAGTATTTACCTAACCAGTGCATCATAACCTGTTGCACTGATCCCAAAGCAAAGCTAAATATTAAGCGTCCGCCTTAGCGCTGTCAGCGTGGACGTCTCTATCAGTGCTTGTTTAATAGGTGCCGTATGTTTCAGCAGTAAATATAACAAAACCATGGGTCGCTTTGTCAGAACTAATGAGGATTATTTACTCTCTATCTGCGCACAGAGCCAGAGCCCTGTCACTTTCTACGATGCTTATTTACGATCCGCGGTATCTCCCTTTTCAGATCCACTGGCAGGACCTTCCAAAGTGTCATACAGAGCACTCCAGAAGGTTGTTAAAGGTTCAAGATGGCTGCATGAGGAGTGTTGGTGGTTTCATTCAGGGAGAAACATTGTGCATGTTTAAGGGTTTACAGCGCTCAAGAGGCCTTTTATAGTTCAGAGGAGTGTCAGGAATCACAGCTGAGTCAAATATCTCAACTGTTTTTTCACCTAAATGTGTGTTTCTGGTGACCCTGGCTGTCAAGCATACCTAACGCCTCTTCTACCTCATCATTCTCTCCCTTTGCTCCGTCTCCTCCACACAGCCCCACCACACCAGCATGCGGCTTGGGCCACATTTTTCTATCCAAAGTAAATTAAATGACCTGAACTTGAAAGGCATTCTGTTGTTTTTTTTTTGTGTCCGAACCCAAACCCGATGCTTTCTCTGATTACAAGCACATGCAGCCTAAAATTTCAAGTAGATAGCCCAGCCAGTGTGGACTGAACCACACCTGAACTAAAATATAAGTCCTGAAATTTTCATCTGAACTTGGCCCGACTCATCAGGTCCTCACAAGTCCCGACGGGTCCCAGTGAGCGTGGGTTGGGAATCCACATTATTCCACAAATTTTATCTCATTACCCCGAAATTAATCAAATGGTTTTCTCCCCCAAAAAACGTTGATCCTCACCTGTTTTCTCAGATTACCCCCCTACCCACTATCACCGCTCTTTGTCAGACCTGCTGGCAGTGACCCCCGTAGACTTAATACAAAAATACACCTCCTCATTTGATCTGACCTTCATATAAATGAATCAGAAATGCAGAGATAATTCTCCTTTTTGCTGACAAAAACTTTAAAAGTAAATTTGTTGCATCTTGACTATTGTTTTCTCACATTTTGATCTCCCACAAACTGACACAGAGGTCATGCTGAGGTAGAGATCACGAGCAGACCACCAGGCATCGGGAAAGCCTCCCTCTTTATCCCCAGCGTATATTCTATGTGTCTCATGTCCTGGGGCTACACTGACCCCAGGAGCACCAACAGACTCAGCCAATAACATGATTGGTTCTTCCTGAGACCGGACTTAAATAGTATTAAGCACCACATTGCAGCTGTGCAAGCACAAACACACTCACTCCACTTGACATCAATCTCGATTGTGTCGCTCTCGTCTGAAATCCTGGTTGTAGACACATTTTGTGTTTTGTTTAATGGCGAGAAGGGAATAATAGTCAGTACTTAACCGTGATCTGCAAGACAGAGGCACACACCTAATAAAAAGATAAACCAGCAGAAAAAGTCTGTTAACCCTCGTCCAAGTGGGATTGATGAATAAATAAACACATTGTTAACATTGGATGGGCAGGGGCTCGAATGTTTGATGACCAAACAAAAAACTTAGCTGACTGTGTAAATCTCTGTCTGAGCTTGTCCACCTCAAATACTTCAGTAGCTCCTGAATAGACATTATAATCACATTTTGTTGACACAAGTGTCCTGCACACACACACATGCACACACACATGTACGCAAGTGCACACGCATACACACACGTGCACGCACGCAGATACAGATTCAAAGGCAAACACACACAGATTCACGTGCAGGAACAGATACACACGCCTACATAAAGAGAGCAGACTGAGATCTGAGGGATCACATTTATTTTCCTTACTGGTTCATGTGATCCTCAGAAGATCTGAGGTGACCAAACCTGCCCAAACTGAATCGTTAGGTTTAAGATTAGTTATCCCGATTAGGACTTGATTTCGATTTATAACTGACAGCCTATAATTAAACCTTATCCCGAACTAATTCTTGCCTAACCCTAACTTTAACCTCACCACAATTCAAATCTTACCACTAACCCTGACCAGGACCTCAGAAATGACGTTTCTGCCTCATTAGGACCAGGCTTTGGTCCCCATGAGCTGAACTGGTCCTGACAAGATCAGTGTTTATGCTGGAAAAGGTCCTCCAGAGGTAACAAAAATTAGTACACATGCACACATACACACACAAACACACACAGACACACACACACTGATTTGTTCCCTGGTTTATGTAAATATTAGGCTCATGTCCAGAAATCTCTGCTGCTATGACGCAGATGAGGCTCAGTAATCATGTGAAGTGCAGCTTTTATTGTCTGCATTCTGTCAAATTTAGTCTCAGTTTTTAGGAATCTGATTTTATACAATATGAAAACACAGAACAGGGAAAAAAAAAAAGATGCTTACGTATCCTCAGCCCAATGTGGTGGAAGGGCAAATCAGTTAAGAGAGGGAAATGGACTGCGGGCAATACAAACCAGATGGAGAAACTGTGAGTCTGTGGGCAGTGAGGGAGGAAGAGACTGGTTGGGTCAGAAGTGAGGACTGATGGGTCAGTGGAGTTGGTCTCATCTTGAGAAGACATCAGGGGGAGGGTGGAGCATTAATAGCACCCCAGATTACATAAATGTGTTTCTGTAACGCTGCTGTTTGCTGGCTCGCCGTCCTTTTGTTTCCATCTTTCAGGAACAAGGTCTTGACTCCAGCCCACACTGTATCTCCTGCACGGAAACTTTCCTATCCTTATAAAACACAAGTATGAATTGTGATATCATGTGGTGTCTTTTCCCACATTTGAGCGTCTCTGTGTGTGTACGTGTGTGTCAGTGGTAGTACTCAAACATGTTACCTATATATAAATTCAAATAAATAGACAATAATGTCTCTAAGTTGAAGTTAAAGTAGCTAACCATATTAACTTTCTGACTTAAGTTAGAGTAATTATTTGCTTTAAAATATACTTGAAGTATTAAAGGTAACAGTACCTGCTGATTGTAACTTATTCCCTAATGCAACGGTGTACCACGTCAATGGGATCTATGGTTTCCATTTTAAGTGTTTTTTTACCAGTGATGCTGCTGCTGCTCTAGGAGGCGTGGTCTAATGTTACCTGCCTGTTCTGATTGGATCAGTGGACTCTTGTTACTGAAGAGTTTTAAAGATATAAAAATAAAAACTGATATGAACATGCACATACAATGCATTGTAAATATGAAGTGGCGTAGAAAGTACAGATATTTGCTGATATGTGTAGTGGAGTAAAAATGAATCTAAAAATAAATAAATCTTTAGTAAAGTAGAGATACACAAAATATGTACTTGTGTGTGTGTGTGTGTGTGTGTGTGTGTGTGTGTCTGTGTGTGTATGCGACTGTACTTCGTTGTTTCACGGGGTTAAGATTGAAAAAAGCACGAGAGAAAGTTTCTCACAATAAACTTGTTTCTGTAAACGTTGTGCCTGTGCATACATGTCAGGGTACTGGGTCAAACCTTCAAAGTGAATGCCACCATGCACCCACACTCTTCCCCCCCCCCACACCAAGGCTTCCACCCTCCCTCCCACACCCGCATGAGAGTGCACCGCAGACGGGCTTGCATCCACTCGGCTTTTCTTTTTTTTTTCCTGAATGGGGGTGAGAGGCTGTTACCGTGTCAGTCGACATGGCCTCTTATCGGACCATTAGACTACCCTCAGATTCTCTTTCCAGATGGAGGTGAGATAAGGCCTCAGAGGCCCCGGACCCCCGCAGACACTGAGAGCACGGAGGCCTCCCCCTAATCTCCTACCTGATGGAGGTGCTTTAATGTGGGCTCGGGTTTCACTCGTCTCCCCTGTCTGGCTGGGCCTGTGTGTCAGGATGCAGGAGCGCTCGGGGATCCTCGGCCCCGGGTTTCTGACGGGCCACCCCTGCTCCACCTCCAGGTTTAGCTCCAGGTCAAGGTGCTGTTACGTGACAACACATGGCTCACCACCCCCCCGTACTCCCCTTTTGTGGAAAATAGGTGGCCGGTGGGCTTCATACATACTCGGCTACTCAGGCTCTTACGTCCAGCTGGACCACTGCAGAGCTCTCGTCGTCTCTCTCACTAACATAAACACTGCCACTTACCCTGTGCTCAGAGCAAAAGGGAAGGAGGAGGAATTTTGTGATAAGACAAAAAAAAAAATCTTGAAGGAACAAATGACTGGGATTAGAGAGAGAGAGAGAGGGAGAGGGAGAGAGAGGAACGTCTGAGCGCTGAGGGAGGCAGATGAAGAGAGACGAGGGGGTGGAGGGGCAGATAGATAGAATTCCTTCCACCTTTTTATTGTTGTTGTGCAAACCTGTATTTTGGATGCATGCATGAACATCATGCACTTTTATGAACATAGCTTCTTCTTCGCCCTCCGGGGTTTCGGGACTGATGAATGAATATTTGTTCACGTCGTGCCAATAACACTTGTTTTTTGCGATTCGAGCAAACATAAATTATGTGCATGTGCCTGTGCGGAGAGGCTTGTGTCTGTGTCTTTGAAAAGAATGTCAAAAACAAGTTTCTCATTAGGTACCGCCGGATGATTTTGTGCACTGGCACACCTTGGCTAGACTCGAGAAACTCACCACCATTCCACAGCGAGCCCTCCATCATTCCTCACAGGATTAGAGACAAAAAAGAGAGAATGGGAGAGGTACAAAGTTTCAGGGAGGGACTGCTCTTTTACTTTTTCGGAGCTGGCATAGATTTTACCCTATTTTCACCGTTTTTAAAGCGCTACCAACGTCTCCCTCTATTTTCTTCCCTGTTCTCTCTCTGTCAGTGTCGAGCCAGATCTCAATGTAAGGAGGCACGGAGAGTGGATGCAGGGTTTAGCGACGCAGCGTTTGAACCAGGCGAGAGCTCTGAAGTGGCACACACAGTTTTCCGACTCACTTTCAGATGCACGCTGCTTCACCACAGGAGTTTAATGAGTTTGATACATGAGAGATATTTTCTTTCATCAACAGTCAACTCCACCTAGTGGTGTTTGCACTGAACAGATTTCTGGCTGCAGCGAGGAATGAGCTGTTATGAGGGAAACATTACACCAGCGGTTGTTGATCTGCACTGAGTCACTGAGGAAAGGGGAAGATCATAACTCAGGGTTTTTGATATGATTCCCTCAAAAGCTGCTCACTGTGTGGATAGTGTTGCCCCGGTGGTGTATGGCTGTCCGGTGCTAGAGAGAGAGAGCCGCTGCAGACTGGTGTCTAGGTGTCTCCAGCACCTCTTGGCCTGGCATCTGGGAGTCTTGCTCACACTTGCTTTCAGCCAGCGTGTTTTCTCAGATGAAGGAAATTATGTAATTAGCCTGTGAGGAATTGTTTTCTTTCTCTCTTTACCCCCCGCTCTCTCTGCCTTTTACCCCTGTGTCTTTCTCTCCCTCCCTCTTTTCTCTCTTTCTAGTCCGTAGTGACAGCAGGAGATGGTTCCAATTTAACGAGAGCCACACCCTCCAGCTCGCCTCCTTCATTAATTGCCGATGACCATCAGTGAAAGAAAAGGAGCGCTTGTCATACAGATCCATGTTGAAGAGCAGCTTTTGTTAAACATCAAAGTTGGGAGTTTCGGAGGTGTGTGAGGGAGTGGAAATGGAAGCTCTGTGGGGGGGGGGGGGGGGTGGTCTGCGTCAGGGTGGGTTTTTGGTTGGGTCGGGGTTGTGCGCTGGGAGATGGGTGCAGGGGTACACACGGGCAGTAGCGGGAGGGTGGGGGGGGGGGACCTGGCATTTTGCTCTCTAATTCCAGCCGGCCTGGAGGCCTGGAGCGCTAAGAAGGGCCTCACTGTTGCTCTCTGGATCAGCCAGGTATTGCTTACATAAAAAGCAAGTGAAAACAGCTGTAGGGATAATTAGCTTGATTCTCCATTACATGCCATGAGGGCCAATAACTAAAAAATGGAGTTTTGTTTGGGTTAGAGCTGCAGCCCCAACCAGGAGGAAGTTGTAAAAGTCAGGCAGGAGAAAAAAGAGAGAGAGAGAGCGAGAGAGAGAGAGAAAAGTGGGGGATAAATGTAGGGAAGAAAGAGCGAGGTCTTGAAGCAATTGTTGCAGAGGAGATGTTCTCTCTTGCTGGGACAACTTGATGTGGACCATATTTTTTAAAGGGGTTTTAAAAACGCTATGGTATCAGAATGATTGGATGGGAATGTTTGCCATGCACATGTTTCTACCCATGTCATGTAATCTGTTTCAAGTCCATGGGAATGTGTGACTTCAGCGCAATGAAACAAGACTGGACCGAATTCGGTGCTTTTTTTATTACATTTTGCCCTCTTGCAGCCGAGCCGCGGTGATAGTTCTGGTATCATTGAACCTGCCGGGTCACCAGAACATCAGTGCATCATCCGTTCTGCTTTCTGAATTATTCCGATAAGAGCAGTGGCTCGTTTGTGTCATTTTCGTCGGAGGCGTTTTGTCCAAACTGCTTCTTTTTCCAAGGTCAAACAGGCCGTCCCTCTCCCAGTCACGATACTGTCACATAACAGGCCTGCATTCACACAAAGACATGTGTTTGGTTATTTTAAGGAAACAGTGAAAAAGCTCAGCTCGGCCGATAGTTCTTGCTTCCCAGAATCTTGCCCCCTACCACCGCATGGCTTGTTTTACGTCTCTCCACTTGGTAGAGTGAGGTAAGGGAGGGAGGGGGGGAGGACTGAATCTTTGTACAGGTAATTGAATTTAGTGTGTTTCTCTTTTTTTTTCTGTGGGAGTGAAAGAAAACCAACCACAGGGTAATTCCAAGTGAAAGAGCAGCACTCTGACATTGGTGGTCCCAAAACTCTGCAAGGATCCATTTAACAGGCAGTTTATATTAGTAGCACTTAAAGACAAGAAGGCTTCGGCTGCTGCACATGCACACTCTCGGGTTGGATATGCAGTCCTTGGGACAAATGGACAAATAGACGACTAGCTTTCTCCCTTTAACTAGATCTCAGTTTCTGAAGCAGGCAATTTTGATAAGTCAATCATCTTCCTTCCTCCAGACAGAGGCTAAATCTGTATTAATATGAGAAAGTGTTCACCCTGTCTGATCCCACTATTAAGCACACAGAGCGGAGGAGGATGAGGGTTACACAGGGAGTAAGAGATAGGAATGGCTTATTGGAGTTAGGAGATGATGGCCCGGCGTTGAGAGCGAGAAAGGGAAATTATATTTTTGCCGTTTAAAGTAATTTATTGACGTGGGAATTTTTTTATATTATTTATCTTAATGCTCAGTAAAAGCAATCGTGGTCAAAACTAAATGAAAAGAGTCTGAGATTTGTAAATTAGCGCAGAAATAAAGTTTTTTTTCCCCCTTTCACTGGACCTACTTTGTGTGAAGTGGCCCAATAATGGGAGGGATGTGTCTTTGGTCCGTCGGAATAAATGTAAAGTGTTAATGCTATAGTTTATCAGTAGCTATTCCTGTTAAGACTCAGGTCACATGTGGATATCACAGAGCAATTGATCACATCCAGTCCTCACACAGGCCCGACTGCTGCACATGGCCAGCAGCAGTTTGATAACTGGAATCCTCATGTGTGTTTACGGCTATGTGTCAAATGTCCCTGTGTGCAGCGCTGCCAACAGAATCAACTGCAAGTCTTATTTCATGTCAAGTGTCATTCCAACACTGGAAACAAAACCCATGAAGCTGTCTGGACGGAAACAGGCCGAGCAGCTGGTTTGATTGCGGTTGTTTTCAATCATTTTCTGCTTTTCTTTGAATCGGTTTCAGAGACGCTGACTTCCTCACCCAACTGCAGTTTACACTCGTGTGCAGTAAAACTAGAGTGTACAAGTTGTGGGAATGTTTTCCTTGCACACTGCAGTATCCATGTAGCCGGCTTCTTTTTTTTGCAGCCTTTAGCAGCTGATGGTGCAGAAAATTGTGGCCAATGACCTTTGGGCTGGAAGGGCTTTAAGCAGCCTGTCAGAGCCATTTGAGCGCTCTGAATTATCCACAGTGTGATTCTGGCTTTTCCTGACTGATATAATTTCCTTTTGCTCTGTCGCGTTTTTTCGAAATCTGCCATAATCACGACCGCAAATGCAGCACTTTCCACTCAGGAGCATAGAAGTCCGTACGATTTTAACACTCTGTAACAACATGCTGACATGTAAAATAATCACGGGCCGATAAGCGTACACACATTCTCGACCACAGAGCGACACACACTTCCTCGTTAACGGCACGAAACACAGGCGTCACACGTGAGTTTGTGTTGTGAATGCATCTGTTGTGTCGAGGTAGTGAGGTGTTGACAGAGAAGAAAGGGGAGCGCTCTTCAAACACATCCACAGGCAGGCCGTGCTCTCCATTATGCCCTGCCGGGGGCCACCTTTGTTGATTCTCTGGCCCCCGAATCATTAATTTGAGTCTAGACGACAGCGGAGAAACTTGAGCATGGCGTCCTAGCACACATACAAATTCACACGCAGACACGTACATGCACAGACACACACTCGGTGGCGCTAACACGCAAGCGGTCTTACATGTACACACACACACGCCCTGTGTTGCATAACAAATGATGGCACTTTAATTGCTGTGCCTGTTTATTTACTCCTGGATATAATGGATGGTCCTTCTCTGCCTGGCAGCCAATCAGAGGGAGGCAGGAAGAGTGCGAGCAGCCCTGCAGACACATTCCTTACAATCTGACATCGGTCTTTATACACAACACACTAACATTAGATACTACTATTAAAAAGCTGGTTCATGAGATTTGTTGGAGGTTGGGTAGACCAGATAATTTCTACCACAGCACATTCCCCCATCCTTACCTATGTGTAGAATTAAAGTTCCTTCACTTTACCCTCTCTGAGTGACTGATGATAACGTCTTCGGTGATTGGTAGTTATTTTCGGGGCCTGTTTGCTCAGCCAATGAGGCGCCCCCAGTCTGCCAGACATACATCATTGTTTCTTTTTTTTTTGCACAACCTAACCCTCAGGAAAGACGTGAGTTGTTGCTGACTGCTGTGCGGCCTGAATAACAGACACATTCCGATTCCGCTTCTTTTTTTTTTCCTCCTTTTTATTAATGAGCACTTGATGTTTGGTCTCCTGCCAACTGCGTTTAGAGCGTTCGTAAGGAGCTCTGGAGACTCGTCAGACAGTTAGAGGAAGAAAACGGTCAAGCTATAGCTGAAAAAATATATACACGCCCGACCTGAGCATCTGAGTTCTCTTTGTCTGTTACCAGGCATTGTAATTCTATGATGTAACCGTTGAGGAGATGACCAAGGAAATTAAAAACAACTCAAGATCCTTGGCTAGATAATGCATCTTCATATCCCTGTGTGGATTTTCGCATTTGTTTTTAATTCTCTGTGGTTGAGCTCGCATACTGATTGTTTTTTCTCCATGTTTCTCTCCACAGCTGCTTGTGGAGCCGCGCACACCAAGAGGTTCAAGAGCTTCAACTGCAAGAGAACACAAAGTCGAGCAGCTCATACCTCCCCGGCATCACGACCACCAGACAAACACACGCGCTCTCCAGGAAACACCATTTCAATTTCATTGTGGCCACGCCGCAGTGATCGGTCGAGATTCTTCCATCTCACCGATTAATGTTACCTTCACTAACATGCACAGTGGCCCGCTGAGGACCGCGTCCCGCTGCGGGTGAATGTTCCCCCACCAGAGCATCAGTCATCATTCTGCAGCTTAAAGGTATTGGCAAGCGGTCCACTGCCTTGATTTTCCTAGCTGTTTCCAATAGACTAGGAACTGGATTCATTTTACAGAACCACGGTGCTACAGAGTTCTGGCTTCCCATCAACCGACAATAACCACTTTGGACTACTAGTGTGGCTACGGCTGAGCCCGTGGAACTACCCGTAAACACGTGTAGATTCTGGACCTGTTTATGATGGCCTGAATGTGCTTATACTTCTGCAGCTATTTTTTGTATTTATTTACGTAACCTTTATTTAACCAGGAAGTCCTTTAAGATTAAAATCTCCCCTTCCAGGGAGACCTCAAAACTCAAACTTTTGTAAATATCACAACACGGACTTCAAAATCCACAATCCACAGAGACCTTCTCGATGTGCCGTGCCAAAGGAGACGTCCCCCGTCTGCTGAAACAAATCACCGGAGCGGGACTGCGTCTGAATCATTGGGGCTCCCCAGGAAACCGCTGTGGTCTGACTGTCTTCCACTTCCTGTGGAGAGATCAACAAGAAAAAAAGGGCAAATCTGGGCTTGAGGATGCCCCGCGAAATAAAGGAACAGTTTTTAGGATCAGTTTACACCTTCTCTAAAAATCAGGACCTTAATGAACAGGGGAGGAAACACAGCTGACCTCAAATCAGCCAGATGACTGTAAGAACAGCGTGTTTATACATTTCTCCTTGTGTTCTCCCAGCCTGCTGTACGTTTGTTTAATGAACCGATATCATGTTCTGTTTGCTTTTCTACATCCGAAACAGTTTCGAGTGCCACTCTTCTTCTTCTTCTTCTTCTTCTTTTTTGAAGTTGTAACAGCTGTGTGTGACTTATCGCACTGATGAGTGATGTGTTCTTTTATTGTCTATTTATTGATCCCGAGTGGCTAATCTGTTAATTATGAAGTGACTTGCACATCAAAGCACTGAGTCATTACTTTTTTTTCACTGCACCGGAGGAGGTGACGATAAAGAGAGTATTGTTGTGTTGGATTGAACTGTTTAACATTTTCTTTTTTCCATCTGGCCCTTACCTAGTATGTACAGTTTTTGTACAGTGTGTCGAGTGTGTGTGTGTGTGTGTGTGTGTGTGTGTGTGTGTGTGTGTGTGTGTGTGTGTGTGTGTGTGTGTGTGTGTGTGTGTGTGTGCGTGCGTGTGTGTGGTTTCTGTGCTCTCATATCATTGTGGCGACCGTGAAAGGTTAGGGGTCAACACCATTCATCCTCGACTTGTTCCACAGTGTTTTGCAGTGGTCAGCTTGTCTCTGTTGTTTGAATAAAACGTTGTTTTCACAAGAGCTGCGAAATTGTGTTTCATCAGAGGGACAATAATGTGAACACTGACATCGCCGGTGTTATTGGTAAATTTGAGCGCAACAATGGGTATTTTCCCAAGATTGAAGTTTCACCGCCGCTAATGGCAACTACAACAATAGTCTCTTGCACTGCCCGAGAAAGAATTCTTCCCAGTTTTCATGGTCTACCAATTCTCTTTCTCTCTCTCTCTCTCCCTCTCTCTCTCTCTCTCCCATAAACTCAGCCAGATGTTGCCCAGTTTTCTTCCTAGGGGAATATGGGAGGATGGGGGGGGTCGGAGGAGGGGATGGAGGGAGGGGCACTGAGGCATGGTGAGGGAGTGAGTAGGGATCAGAAATGTGGCTGAGCATGTTTTTAAGCGCTCTCTGACGCAGTTGCAGCCTTTTTCCAGCATCCAGCACGGTAACATTATATAGCCGGGGAGGAAGAGCTCCCGCAAGACTATCTGGAGCTTTCTACTCTCAGGTATATTCATGAAGACCTTCATCCTGAAGTGTGACATCTACTCAGGCTCTCAACGCACCAGGGGAACGTATCAGCTGTTGTTTTTATTTTTAAGCTTAAATTGCACTTAAATTGACCTTTTTCATGTAGAAGTCTTTTTTTAATAAAAGCTAAACAATATAAAAAGCCCTTGTATTGTGGCTTCATACTGTGCATGTGAGAGCAAATTCAGCTTTGATCTGCGGCCTCAGTGCTGAAGGCCAAATGAACCACGCTTTCTCACAAAGTATAAGGGTTGATTTTAAATTAGTTCTGCATCACACCCATAAAGACCGAGCTGCACTTGACCAAGGCCACGACAGAATCAATGTAATACATGTAGATGTGTGTCTGATGTTTCTTTTCCAGATATTCAGGGGGCTGTCCCCTTCCACTAATTTCGGGAATTGTTTTACTTCTTCTGCTGACTGTTATTCTATCTCCATTTCCTCAATCCACATGAAATCCTGTCCGGCGCAACTGAAAATAACACGGCTTATTCACCCTTCAATGCCTTCACTGTGTGCACACACACACACACACACACACACACACACACACACACACACACACACACACACACACACACACACACACACACACACACACACACACACACACACACACACACACACACACACACACACACACACACACACACACACACACACACACACACACACACACACACACACACAGACACACACACACACACACAGACACACACACACACAGACACACGCACACACACACACTTGAAACTATTAAACACTTTGCCCTCTGACACCAACCCACCGGGATCACTGAGAAATATTAGAACTGGTTCCTGCAGCATGTTTTGAGATAGTGCACCATAAAATAATAATTACCGTAATGACCTGCAATGCTCTCAGGCCCGGTGGGTGATGAGAGCAGCCTGTGGGCCCGTGGCTGCACGGTGTGGACCTGCTTGTCTTGATTCTACTGCAGTAACTCGATCTGCTGCAAGTGAAAATCCTAACTCTGCTCTGGTGTGGATGGGGTAATAGCCCCGGGTGCTTTATAAGTTTATTTTAGGTAATAGAGACGCTTTTGTTACAGCCTCTTCCGCCCTCCTCTCCTTCTTTCTTTCTTTCTTTCTTTCTTTCTTTCTTTCTTTCTTTCTTTCTTTCTTTCTTTCTTTCTTTCTTTCTTTCTTTCTTTCTTTCTTTCTCCCTTTCCCTCCTCTCTCTCCCTCTCTCTCCAAGTTTACCTTCCTCTGAAATTCCTCCCAAGTTGGTGACTGGCAGGAGAAAAAAGGGGATTTGATGAGGAACGCGGAGCGCATGCGCCATCTGAAGGTTTTGCGCTGCGCATCCACGCTGCGGTGAGCCAGTCTGTGAGAAGAGGCGACTGAGGCAGGTGAGAGAGAGAGAGAGAGAGAAAGAGGGAAAGAGAGAGAGAGAGAGAAAGAGAGAGAGAGGAGGGATAGTGGCGGATACTTTTCTGCACTTCAACACACACGGACACACACACCCGGTGTGGGAAGACGACAGTCAACACGCCGTGCTCATTCCTCCCCCCCACCCTGGCACCGTGCGCCCTCGCCAAAGCCGCACTGTTTGGAGATAGTCGGCGCGGAAAGTTTTCTGGAGCATTACTGTCTGGAGCCGATTAATTGTTACATCTGTTTTTTCTTCTTCGTCTTGTTCTTCTTCCTCTTCTTCTCATACGAGGAGGACGACTCTCTGCTCCGCATGTGAGGACTCTGACATCGAGCCGAGGGATTGTCACAGCGGGTTTTTTTACGCACAGAATGGAAGGTAAATTGACAAGTCGTCTGTGGCGAGGATCATCGTGTGGATCTGCCCGCAGGTAAACACACGCAATGACCTGAGCGTGTCCGCGGCTGGATCTAATCTGCATCAGTGTCTCCCTTTTTGTTTTTAGCTGTTCTTCTGGAGCAGGCTTCGCTTGGATAGGGACTGTAAAAGTAGGCCGCTTTCAATTAGAAGATATCCACATGAGTATATGCGATTTTTCTGCCGGTTTGCACTGTGGGTTGCCGTAGATTTGCTCTTTTTTTTTTACGTGTTAATAGTCCCCGCAGAGTGGTTAAAGGAACCGATCGCTTCCCCAACACTGTCATTGGACTTTGTGATCCGTAATCTCGCCGGAGCGCACTCACTGATCCTCGTTCCCCAAAACAACCCAAAACCTGCAGAACTTTAGCTTCACAGTCTGTTCACCCGAGCAACAGCACTTCCCTACGAGATCTGGATAAGAGAAAACATAAAACTACAAGACTGTTCCTCGCTGCAGCAAGGGAAGGAAACCATAAATCCACCTGGCCTGCACTGGGATTATTGGTTTGATATCGTCTGCAGAAAGTGGATTACAACTTCTAACGGGCTGTGATCCCTACTGGTGAGTATAGAAGCCTGCATGTCCCCTGGGTTTTCCATGAAGTGACAGTTTTTAACTCCACTAACGGTGGACGGTGTGTTTTGTGTGGATCCCAACGCTCCTTGGTGGATTTGGATCAAAGTTCTTGACAGATGTGATGTGTGAAATAAGCCCCCGCACCCCCCTCCCCTCTGCCTGTCATCCATATGTCACCGTCCTGCGAGCAGAGACAAAATATAGGTTACAATAAGTCATTTTATGGGAATTAATATATAGGATAATTTAAAAAACACCCTGCTGTGAATGGCCTGTTGTTAACGGGACCCATGTGAAGTCAGACAATGCTCTTTGTGCTGCGTCTCCATCTCAAATCCGTGCACCTGGCTCCCTCTCCTGGTTTAACAGGCAGCCAAAGACACTCCGCACCTTTACTCTATTAAATGCAGATAAGAGTTAACAGATATGTCAGTAAATTACAGAGCCTCGCAGTTATTATTTAACAATTATAATTTAATCACTCTGGGAATTTTAGCACCCAAGCATCAATATCCACATAAAACGTAGTCAAATCAATGTCAGCATTTATCTAAAGGCTTCAGCATGCAGACCACTGGCTACTATAAATATTATCGCTTAAAATTGGACCAGTCAATCTTGTAAAGTTACCATAATTTGTCCCCCTCACGATTTTCTGTTCACATTTTCACAGTATTTTGTTGCTAAAATGTATGTTTAAGGCCGTTGTATTTAATTCTACTAATATTTTAGATCGTTTTGGCCAAAGGTGCAAGACAGAGAAATGAAAAAAGAAATAGAAAAAAATATTTCGGCCCACATTTGGCTAAAAGGTTAAATAATTACATACATTTTCGTATAGTAAACGAAGCGTTTGGCTGCGTCCTTTCTGTGCAAGTTTGATCCTAATGGCTGAAGTCATTTTGAAACCGCCCTTTCCAATGATCCTGTGCAGCAGCAGCGCCCGATGGTTTTATCATTTTTGACGATGCTCCATTCATAATTGTTCTCTCCCTGTAATTTGTTCAATTTGATGCCACTTCCACCGACAGAAATCCGCAGGCTAGTCATCAGTCATCCGCTCAGGTCCCGTGAATACTTCACTCGGGTCAAATCGTTTGCAGGGGTCACGGAGCGCAGGATTTACGCAGCGCTCACTGCAGATGCCAAACGCAGAAATATCTTTTTATATCTGCGCTGAACAAATCGTGAGTTACGCGCAGGGTTGAAAACCTGCAGCCGCCGAGACGAATAAAACCAGTTTATGAGATATTCATTCATAATTAATAGACTACACTCTTGCTTCTCTTTAAAACGAATTCTTCCCGTTCTCTCCTCTGATTGGCCGAGACTCGTTAACTGCGCGCACCTGTGCAGTGGTGACGGTTCATTCAAATATGATTACGCACAATCATGCGGCACATCCAGTTTGGCGCATACGCTGATGTGAAATTTGCCAACGTTAATTATCCGTGAATTAAAATATGTGTTCGCATGCTGCTCCAGCTCTGGTTTGAAATCAGTGGCAAACCGCCGGCCCTCTGTGGACCATCGCTTTAATTTATCTGGATGAGGTGCAAGGAACATAACATAACCTCAGCAACTGCTCTGCTGAGGCAAAATGAAAGCATATGATCGTGTGTGTGTGCTGGGTGAATGATGGTGAACTTGGCCTTGTCTTTAATGAGTATTAGGCAGGGCCCAAGTCTCCACGACACAAGCCTGGAAAATAACGCAGCATGACAAATTAGAGCTGCTCTCAGACCCAAACTTCACACGCGGCCCAACTCGGGGGCTGGCACGTCGGTTTCACTCGGAAATTTAAGGGTAATTATTTTACTCATTTTCTGCCACCATGGCGGCCAGGCTCTATAGCACCAAAAGCCACGCAGTTGTCTGCACATATTTTGGCAATTTTTTTTTTCCCCACTTTGTAATTGCTTTCGATTTTTCAAAAAAGTTGAGCTCTGAAAAACATCAGGCTCCGTCACCCGCTGACGTGGCTCCCGGATGGCCGATCCACATTCCTTTTTAATTAGCTGGATATGAAAATTAATTTCAACATGTTTTGTCGTATTTCATTATTTGTCAAATTTCATATTCAATAGCACAGCGCGTCGTAGTTCCCGAAAACGAATTTAAAAAAAACAATCCAAAAATGTCTCTTGTAATTTATGCGTTTAATGTTCTCTTCTAAATCCTATTAAGATGTTTGCAATTAACTGTAATGAAAACTACTTTAAAAACGAATCTGTGTGACAGTATTATTATTTCACAGAGGCCTGTTTCTTATTTAAAGAAATTAACTAAATCAAATCTTGTCAACTCAGTTGATCAGGTCTGCCATTGGTTAAAAATGGTGCAAATACGAACAAATGATGGGTTTTATTTCAAAAGTCTGCATGTTGAAGATCTAATGTTTTATGAATCATCTTTGCAGGTAAAAAGTACAATCATAAATGTTGGTTATATCAATAGTAAATGTGTAACCTGAAATGATTTTTTAAAATAAGGTATTGGCCAAATACACACACACAATTACATATACACACACACACACACACACAATGACATATCACATACACTCTCTGGCCTCTCTCATTCTTTTTGTATCTTTCTCTTTGTGCATTTCTCTCCGAGTAAAGTGAACTGTCAGGAATGTGTCTAGTTGGCGTTTCATGGTCATTGTGTCTTCTCCAGCTCTTCGTCTATCAGTCGTATGTGATTCACACTCAGACCTGCTGCCAAGTGACGTCTCAGCGAGCACTGATATCCTCAGGGCACTCATATCACACACTCACACACTCACACACACACACACGCAATATCAGTCCTGCAAAAGAGAGTTCCACTATATAGAAGCACAAGGCTGAAAGTATTTCTCCTGCATTCCCCATCGTACATTTTGACATTGCATGTCTCCTGTCTTTTCTCCCCCCCCCCCTGTATCATGCACAATAAACTGTGTGTGAGAGACGAACCGTCCAGACAGGCAGACTGACGTGCTTCCTGTTCTCTGTCCTCCCTCAGATCAGCGGCAGTATGAACCTGAGGCTGGTGTGTGTGCGTCGGCCTGTGTGCTGGCCCTTTGGCAGCGTGCTGGACTCCAGACACTGCGTCTTTGCCCTCACTCTGCTCACACTCCTCATGCAGGTGGTGGTGGAGGCCAACTCGTGGTGGTATGCATTCATTTTTTCTCTCTATATATGAAGTATTTCTGTGTGTGTGTACTTGTCATATTATGAGTTGAAATTGTCGAATTTTACAAATGCAGTTTCTCTTGTCCCTGTTACATGAATCCCATTTGTAAACGAGGAAGACTAAGAAGCAAAACATTAAGATTGACATTGATATAAAAAGAAAAAATCGTTTTACTCAGAGTTGATTTCAGGCCTGTGTGTGCGTGTTTGCTAAATAATCCTGCTCAGCTTCAGTTGCACCACATATGAAGTAATACAGCATGCTGACTGTGCCACATTAACTTTTCAGGAAGACTTTTTTTTTCTTTTCTCCCTCATTTTCTTTCTTCGCTTATTGCCAAACCAAAATTATGAATATTATAGAAAACATAAAATGCTGTGGTTTATGAGAAGGCGTCAAAATATGTGCAAACCCGAACGCAGTGTGTGTGACTGAACGTGTGCACGTGTATATACACACGCATGCGTTGTGCTGCCATTGGGGAGAAAAGTCCATATTTGAGCATGCTGAAGTTGTGATAGTGTAAAAGACTGTTTACCAGTCACCATAGAAGCACTACTTCAACCAAATCACAACTCCTTACATCCCCTGGCTGTTTTTCTGTTTCTTCACCTAATTGTACCACTTGTATTTGTATATGCCGACTTGAGTGCTTGTGGAAGAACACGAAGCATTTACAGTAAACTCACACTTCCTGTGTACGGCTTTTTATTTACTTCGGAAACTCAGATCAAAGCGAGCGGTGACATCATGTGGTGATGGACCAATTATGTGAAAATAATAATTTAAACTATTAATTTGAGGAGGATCTCGACAGATAAACATAGTTTAATGGGCTCGGCTCAGCAGGCGACTACATTAAAGGTCCAGTAATGAGTTGGATTACGGGCCCAGCTGAGGAGTCGCACATTACCACAGACCTTTTGGAACGCTCTTCTTGGAGCACAGACTGTCTGTGTGTGTCTGTGTTTCCTCTTTGAGAGGACACGCAGGTGTGAATGATTTAGAGTGTCCGAGCAGAAGGTCTGCTCGTGTGTGTGTGTGTGTGTGAGGCCGAGCGTACTAACCGTGTGTATGTTGATTTCTTTTTTTTCCCCTCTGTGTGCATGTGTGTTAGTCTGCATATGTTGTGTGTGTGTGTGTGTTTCCAGTCTGCGTTCCCTCGCTGCTGAGTTCCCCCAGTTGATCAGGTTACACTGGGGGCTAATTGTCTCTCTCTTGGGGCTCGGGGATGGGCTGCTCTAATTGTCCTGTGGCCTGGAACCAGATGCTCATACTAGTGTTTCCCTCTCTCTCTCTCTTTCAACTGTGTTTGTCTCCGTCTCTTTCCCCCTTTGAATTCATTTTTATTTCCCTGCTTCAAAAGGTTACACAGAATTCATGGCTGAGAGCTGTCTGTGAGGAAACATGAATTATGACAAACGTTTCAGCACAGCGTAGGAATATATTGTTTCTTTTTTAGTGGGCATTGTACGAGCTTAGTCAGCTGAATATTACGGAATATAACCCAATGGAGTGGTTTCTGACCTAAAGTTGGAACGACACCATGAGTCCACACGATACATCTGGAGGGTTTGTGAGCTTTTCTTCAAGGAAACAGAACAAACTCACATTTCGGCTGCACAAAACTGTTTTCTGACTTGTAAAATACTGTAGAGTTTGGCCTCCCACATTATATTTTATGAATAATTCAACAAATTCTTAGCAAGAAAAATATCACACTTATTCTGAAAATGCTCACAGCTCAGAGGTATAATATCCAACCTGTGGCGAGGGTTTATTTTCAGGCACTGGCTGTTACAAGTAAATTAGGTTGAGAGCTAATGCTTCAAAGCGTCTGCCTCTTTAAATTCTTCCTTTATTTAATCTTTTGACCCAGTTCTTTTACTTGTATTCCTCATTCCCTCTTTTCTCTTTCTTACTCCCGTCTTTCCGCTTCCATTTATTATATGCTCTTACATCTGTAGTGTAGTGCCAGGAGAAGTGTGCAGAGTTTCACTCCAGCCAGTGACTGCTTCTCATTTCAATGATTCACATTCTGCAGTTCCATCCACAAGCAGGAGAAAGCAGCTGTTGATTGTGAATTTGGCCAGAGACCTTGCCATACACGTTATTTTTTATGGCTCACGAGTGAAAACAACTGTGTTATTTGTCTCACTCATCCAGGTCTCTGGCCATGAACCCTCTACTGATCCCAGAGGCCTACATCATCGGTGCCCAGCCTTTGTGCAGCCAGCTGGTGGGCCTGTCCCAGGGCCAGAAGAAGCTGTGCCAGCTCTACCAAGACCACATGCAGTACATCGGTGAGGGGGCCAAGACGGGCATCAGAGAGTGCCAGTACCAGTTCAGACATCGGCGCTGGAACTGCAGCACAGTGGACAACTCTTCTGTTTTTGGACGGGTCATGCAAATAGGTAAGAAATAGGCAACTATGAATAAAATCACACATTTTTTCGATATGTTTTCACAATCGCCAACACATGCACGTGTTTGCAGTGCATTCATACACGCATGCATTACATATCTTGACTTAATTCACTCACTGACCCTCGATTGTGTGTCTGTGAAAGTGTGTGTGTGTGTGAAATGTATGGGGCGGCTGATTCTCAGCAGCTGTGTGCAGGGAATAGTTGGTGGGTGAGGTTGCTGGATAAATCACATGTGGCTTTGGCCTGCTCACCCAGCTCCCGACATGGAGCAGGAGGGAGGCCGAGAATCTGCTTTCCCCCTGATGAATGGGAGACAATCTAACACACATACATGTACATATATACACAATCATGCACACACTCACACACACATTGGCGCGTGTTCTGCAGAGCTGGACTGTAGCTGCAATGTATTTATAAGTAATAAGAGTGCAGTGAGTGTAGGTACCAATACATCACCTTGTCAGAGATTACAGTGTTCATGGATGTGTGCGTGTTCATGGTCATGGAGCGTGTTCAGATCTCTAATATAAAATTCAAGGGCTTTGACAATCTTGAAAGTGATTCCCACTCCTGGATCCTGTCATTTACCATGGTTTGTTTTAGTTTTCTTTGGATGTTTGCCTTCACCTCAGGGGCTAATGCAAAGGTGGTTTACTATTTATTGACCATAACTCTCCGGCTGAATTACAACGAATCTATGCAATGTCTGGGATCATAGCAGCGGGTCTGGCTGCATCGTGGCGAAATCTGAACAGATGCCATTTTGTCAGCACTTGTGGCGCTCATGTTTTGGGATTCTTTCAAATTCCTCCTCAGTAACTCACACAGAGAGTCCTGCGTTTTTATCAGGTTGCTTCTCTTTAAAGGGTCAGTTCACACAAATTCCTAAAAAAAATAAAAAGAAAGGGGAAAAAAAAATAATCCCACCCACTCAAACTGCACTCAGAATGTTTTGCTTTTTCATTTGTCCAGATAATGAGATATCCATCTCTCTAAGATTTCTGCTCCTGCCCTAACACAATTAATGGAATGGAATTTCATTTGTGGCGCTTCGGAGCTGTAAAAATAACATTTAATGCACACAGCAGCAACTTGGCTTTCCAGAAATAACGTTCCAACGGCTCTGGGTAATCCACACGATGAGCTGTCAACTGTTTTCATGGTGACACTTTTTTTTTTTCCTGGTAGAATGTGGTTCTACTTAAAACTGATCACAGTGAGAAGTAATGAGAACATTGTTTTTACAAAGAGAAGCTGTCGTTATAATGTGAACAACTAAAAATGACATTTCACTGACTTTGCTTTATACTGGGGTAGACATGCATAACTAAAACAATTAGCATTCATAGTTATCATTTGCTTTTTTTATATGTATTTTTTTTGTTCGATGAGTTGAGTTTTGTTTCCCCTGCAAGTGTATGGATCTGTTTTTGCTCCGTTCGTGCTGATTCAGCCAGGTCCGTGTCTCTGGTGCTGCCGACTCCCTCTCCACAGATCAGTCTTCATAGAAACCTCATCAGCAGCCGCTCTCCCGCCCCCCCCCCCCCCTCTCCCTCCTCAACGCCGCTCCTATCTCAGACCGCTCTGGGCCAAGTAAACACGTCCTCCTCTCGCCCTGTCCGTCCGTCCGTCTGAAAACCCGTCTCCCTGTCTGTCTGCTGGCTCGGGACACTGCCGGGTGATTTAGAGTTGAGCTCCTGGTGGTGCTGGCGTGGTTTGGTCCGGACCCTCCCCTGCCCGGCTCCAGGGTGGAGCACAGGAGAAGGCCCGGCTGAAGTTTTGGAGACATCCCTTTGTCTGTCTTCAGGTCCTGTTAGGTCCAATATCCTCAGGCTGATTGTTCTAGAGGAATAAATCGACCCCTTTCTGATCAGCTCCTGCCAGAGTTTCCCACCTGGGCTTCTTTCAGACTTTCCCAGTAGGTTTCTCTCTCCATCGTTTCTCTTCTCCATCATTGTTCCTCTCTGTGATATTAAGCGCGTGCACGTGTCCTCTTTTCCATTCTGTTTCCTCTCCCCTTAATGTCTTTCTCTTGACTTATCTTTTCAGTCATCTTGTCTTTCTCCTCCCTCATCTCCCGTTCCCTGTCCGTCTGCTATTGTCATTAGAGGCTTCTCTCTGAAGGTTCAGCCCAGCAGGTAAACGAGCTGTGCATTTATATTTTGTAGCAACCCCCTGTCTTCAATGTCAACGCGAGGCCTCACGTTGGCTGCTTCCTTTTTTCTTTGCTTATCTCCTCATCTTGGTTTCCTCTTGGAAACTGCAGCCTGTGGCTTTGTACAGTAATGGACGGAGCATTTGGTGACAGCAAAATCTGCTTACATGTGATTTTCTGTGGTTCTACTGAGGTTCCCGGCCTCTTGTCTCAGTAGAGGAAACGAGAGGGGTAGAAACAGTGGGAGTTAATGCGCGATGGCTCCAGAATCGCTGTTGTGACAGATGGAAGTACAAGAGTCACTGTCACTTTGGATTTGGGTGAGATGGCAGCTGCTTGTTGAGAGGCATGTGGGTCACTGGAGGGCGCTCTCCTCTTTCTGGCTGAAGCCCAATAACAGCAAACCAGATCTCGCTGTTCAGACTGTTGGTGATGAGGAGCCTGCAGGACTTGGCTGAGGTGCTCTGTAATCTTAAGTGTATGGTGAATGCTGTCATATGACATCACATATCATAACACGCTGCAGATTCTTAAAGCAAAATGACAGTGAGACAAATTCACTATAAACTAAATACACATGCATGACCTATACAAAAAAAAAGAAGCCGTGGACGGATTTTGCCAAATGATAAAACTGCATTCTCAAATTTCTCATTCACTCTTATGTCAAATTTGATATGACATTCCTGTTTTGTTTTGTGTGTTTACAGGCAGCCGAGAGACGGCGTTCACTTACTCCATCAGCGCAGCGGGGGTGGTGAACGCGGTGAGCCGGGCCTGCAGAGAAGGGGAGCTCTCCAGCTGCGGGTGCAGTCGTGCGGCTCGCCCCAAAGATCTGCCCCGGGACTGGCTGTGGGGCGGCTGTGGAGACAACCTCAACTACGGCTACAGGTTCTCCAAGGAGTTTGTGGACGCACGCGAGAGGGAGAAGAGCTACCCCAAGGGCTCCTACGAGAGCGCCCGGCTGCTGATGAATCTCCACAATAACGAGGCTGGACGGAGGGTGAGAGACCGGGATTACACGCACAAACACACTTACAAAGGGATTTTAGATGTCACCAGGTAAGAACAGAGCAGAGAGGGATAAGCTCCAGGCCCCCAGAATGAGACCGACCAGTGATAGAAAGAGCCAGAGGAGTTTGGAGGTGAGACAGTCCAGGGCGATCAGACAGGTCTCAGCTGATCATGTGTGCAACAGCTCCGTCTGCTCTCCCCTCCTGAGGCTTTGATCTGTGGGGAGATGGAGTCACATGGAGCTGCAGCTCCGGGGTTTATTTTCCGTTCCAAACAACTTGAAACCACCTCAAAGGAAAAACGTAATAGCAGATATCTGTTGCCAGGCTGTTCTCTCTCAAGGAGGACAAATGAGTGGACAGCATCTTTTATTCAGTGCACCAGTGGAGACATTGACAGGATCATTTGGTCATTTATGACAAATTACTGCTTCATACGATCATAAACAGTTCATTGCGCAAATATTTATGTAGCCAGGACAAATTTGAAATATGAAACATTTGGACATTTTTTTCTTTTTTGCAGCTTTATGTAACCCAAGTATTTATTCCCTTTTTTACCTACTTTCAGACGGTGTCGGACCTTGCCCACGTGTCGTGCAAGTGCCACGGGGTGTCGGGCTCCTGCAGCCTGAAGACCTGCTGGCTGCAGCTGGCCGACTTCCGCAAGGTGGGTGACGCGCTGAAGGAGAAGTACGACAGTGCTGCCGCCATGAAGCTCAACACGCGTGGGAAGATGGTGCAGCTGCACAACAAGTTCAACGCTCCGACGAGCCACGACCTGGTGTACACCGAGCCCAGTCCAGACTACTGCCTGAAGAACCAGAGCACGGGCTCCCTGGGCACGGTGGGGCGCCTTTGCAACAAGACGTCGGAGGGCATGGATGGCTGCGAGCTGATGTGCTGCGGCCGCGGCTACGACCAGTACAAGGCGCAGATAGTGGAGCGCTGCCACTGCAAGTTCCACTGGTGCTGCTACGTCAAGTGCAAGCGCTGCACCAAAATCGTAGACCAGTTTGTCTGCAAGTGAGAGGAGGAGCGTTGCCTGTGTGTTTGCCTGCAGACGATGGGCGTCCGTCTGTCGGGGTCCATGAGCAGAGGAGCAAAAGGAGTTGCACACAGTGAGAGAATGGAAGAAAGAAACTATATAAATTATATTTATAGAGTTAAACAATTATGCCATTGCAAAAAGACTGACTCTTTTTTTTTTTTTTTGTCAAAAAAAAAAAAATCTTATGTCTTCAGAAACTAAGAGTATCGTGAAATATTTATTTTGAGATTGTTATGTTATATTTTGGCCCAGTCATCACCAGCTGATTTAAACCCATACAAGTGCCTAAAAAAGTGGCTGGAAATGTTCCTCCTTCCCAGTCGCACCATTTCCAAATTTCAAAATAACATCACTTTCCTTGTCAGATGGGCCACACTGATGGTGCCTCCCATTTCCTATCGAGAGTAGAGTTTGATATTTGTGGCACAGTTGAATAAGAGCTTCCTGGTTTGTTGTTTGGAAATGTTGGTAAGAGACTGATGTGTTTCCGTGGGGCCCCAGTCCACAAACCAGCCTTCCCATCCACACCGAAGTCTTCTTGCCCCCCCCTCTCATCACTGTTGGTTCTTGGAGTACAGTGGCTACAGTAAGAGGGCTGTTTCGGGGTATTGGCCTTTTTATTAAGCTGTCCCAGAAGCCTTAGGAGTTCCCCAGGTGCTGCAGCAAGCCCTCCACCATTATGCACTTTGATACAGAGGCTTAAACCGGTCTGTACGTGTCTGTTCAGCTGTTTTTTACTACAGTGCATCGGCTAATATATCAATATTATAGCTTTCATTCTTTTCCATATTAATTCAGATTATCCATTTAACATTATTCTACAATACTTAACATGGTTTGAATATATATGGGCAATGTTGTGGTTACAGTGGTGAAATATTCAATGCTCTGTGTATATAGTATGTCTATCCAGCCAATCAGTAAACTGTATTTATTTTCTTTAACCAGATCCTCCTTTTTTAAGCTTAAAACAGAAAAGCGTCTGAGATCCACACTTTGTCGGACATCAACTTTCGGAGTCACTTTTTAATTTTTTTTTTTTCCTCACTGTTGCGGCTCTTCACTGTTTCTTTTGTAAAGGGAAAAGCACCTTATTGTTTGGAAACACACTTTCTTCACTCATGTTGAGCTTTACCGTTACACACACAAACACACACACACAGACACGTGTCACAGATGTTCAGATTTTATCAATGCCACAAATTTCCAAAACCACTCAGTGAACAGCTCACCGTCCCTGTGATGATTCTCAATAGACAAACTATTTCTACCAATCCAACTATGTATATTTATAAGCTTCTCCATGAATTTGAGGTTTGTTAAACTTAATGTGTTATAGCTGATATTTTGTTACTTTTTACAAATTGGCTCAATGCTCTACTTTGTTTCAATAAATATCAAATGTAAAACCAGTGGAGGAGTTGTTCGCTCACAGTGTTTTTTCAAGTTTTGTTTATTCTTTTCTTTCATATCCTTTTTTCCCCCAATTCTAGATATACACAGGAAAAAGAAAACTGTTCACCAACTGAACCTCGCAGGAGTTGGCTATCATGCTGACACGATCAAATCACATGCAGGGTTGAAAACATCACAGCTTGAAAAAATGTTTCTGGTCAAAACATCCTGAACATTGGCCTGATAAACTTGTTTTTTGAAAGGAAGCAAAATCAAAGGGATTTTACAATTTTTCAAAATAGCCCTGGAATCCCAAAGGTTAAAAAGTTACTTGTAAACAAAAGTTCTAATCAAAATTAGTTACTGAGCTAGTATATGTTCTTAACTTTAATCTGCAAATGTAATTGTGACCAATTGAAATAATGTTTTAAAGTAGTGCCAGCAATTTAATTTTTCCTAGTACATTGCAAAAAAAGTATATCCTCATGAAAAGTGTCTGCATCTCTGTAGGCTATGAGCTAGAGCTGTTTTTCTTCCTTTTTTTAAATCGAACATATCAGTAATTATTTTAATATTTTTTTCTAACCTTCCTCACCCATGGGCAGATTTAGTAGCAGACGGTCAAACCCACGTCGGGTGATTAGCTGTTTCAGGCGAGGAGCGAACACAGAGGACAAGAGCTTTGGAAGATGGCCTGGAGATTTGGTGTCTCTCAGGGGGACGGTTCAGGTTGAATTATAAGCGCCATTCAACAATCCAGTGACAGTGGATCAGTTAATGGAATGATTAATCATATTGGAGAATAAGAAAAGAGGGGATTTCTTCTTTTTTTTTTTTGTTCGACGTGGGGGGATGGGGCTGTCTGGAAGACGACTGGGCCTTGTCAGAGTCGGCCGGAGCTCAAGAGGAGACGCAAAGACCGGGAGAGAAGATTGGGTAATGAGAAACGGGGGACTGCATGAGGGCTGGATGAGAGGGGAGTAATAAGGAGAGGGGAGGCCCGGGGGGGGGAGAAGCTGCGAGAAAGTGCTTTAAGGAAAGTAGAGCTGAAGGACTTCCATTACAGTGTAAACGCTCCTGACATTGACTAATATTTACACTGGTAAAATGATACTGACTTTAGGAGCACATCCCATATGTGACCCCGTGGATTGGCCCCACATGTGTGTGCACTTGCATGAGCACCCACTTGCACAAAGCGTGTTACATCATGACAAGTGTTTACATTTCTGATTGGTGTCACGCAGGCCAATATGCAAAGAGAGGAGATAGAAAGTAAGCAAGGAGGAGGGAGACAAAGACGGAGAGAGGTTTAACAAACGTGAACCCTCCTGTCAACAGCGAGCTTTATAAGGATGTGAAATCACCCTTCCTCAACTTTGCGTCTCACACGTGCGTGAAGGTCAGGAATACTCGACAAGGTTCCTCGGGTGTGTGAGTGAGTGATGGCCGACTTCACACCGGCACGACTCTCCTGGCTGAGGCACAAACAGAAATCCAGGTGCGCTGCAGGCGGGTGAAACGTGACACAACCCACAGGTGCACAGGTACGACTTGCCTGACACACTCGTTTAGAGAAGGACACACAGCTACTTCCAGATGTTTAAACAACACACGTCCAGGAAAAAAAAAATGTTTTGGCAGCTTCCCACCTCCCGCTTCACAGGTGATGTGGGCGACTCAAATGTTTACACGCCTGTTCGGCAGAGAATAAGGCCGGTCTTTTTGTGGCTGTGGTCGCAGGGTGATAAGGTTGTGATTTAGGTTTGCACACACAATTAACTGTGCACCACAAGAGCACTTAGTAGCTTTGGGAGTGCACCCACACTTTGGAGGAGGAGGAGGAGGTGCGCAGCAGACGTTTGGAGGTGGTGTAAAACCTGGCAACTCTTTGTCGTCTGCTCCTCACAGTTAATCTAAGAAAACAGCAGACTGTCTGAGATGTAGCCGTCTTCCATCTATCTCACATTGCGCTCATATTTTCCTCCTCATATAATCACCCTTTCTCACAGAAAATAAACAAAAACACATGTTGACGGGAATGGTTTATTTCCCAGTTTGTCAAAATGTTGAAAAATGCAAAGGGCTCAAGGGTTTATGACAAGCAAAGACGATGATTACAACAAGGGAGAGAACAGGCTGCATAAAACACAGCTAACCGAGTGGTTTCACTCTCCTACATCTTCTCTTACTTCCAGCGCGCTCAAATTCCTCTGAGGTTCTTCAGGACGAATAGGTTTTCCGAAAACAAAGCAGCTGGTTGATATGAGGCAACCTCCCGCTGCCGAAGCCAGATCTGCTGACCGCAAAATTTATAGATTCATAAATATTTTGTTGATTCTGTTCCTGTTGTGGAAAAGGCTGAACCAATGTTCTACTGTAAAGGAAATATACCACGCTTCCCATATTGATGTAATACATCTAGCCCACATTTTACCATCTGTGAAACAAAACCTCAGCTTGAACTTTCGCCCGCGCCGTGTTGTTTTAACCACGCTGCACCGTGGCCTGAAGAGTTCTCGGGGTACAGAGAAACATTCTCGATCCTGTTCAGAGCTCCGTGAAACTCTGCCCGGAGCAACACATGACGATCACTGCACAAAACCTCGATTGGACATAAAACACCTTTCCCTCTGCTGATGGTCAGCTCTGTGCTCCGAAGCCTCGGCGAGCAGAGCTCCAGAGCTGTCAGTGCAACAGCTCTGGCAAAGCTCATCACGCCGAGCAAAATCGGAGCTTGTTCCATTCGCCAGCTCTTCCTGTAAAACTCTCATAAAGCGAGCGAAACCGGGCCAAACTGCGAGCACTCAGCAGGGCTGCATTTAGAGACTATTTGGGATTGTGGTTGTGTGTTTTAGAGCGAGAGAGGGCAGGACACCGCAGCGTGACGTCGCAAACAGTCTGCACTGGATCAGAGGGATGGGTCGGTGCCACAAAGTTTCCGGCCCCCCTCCTCGCTGTCCCTGCCAGTTCCATCCCGGTGCCGCCGCCCCCATCCCCCCCACTCCCCTAAGAAACCACTCGCACCACAAGTTGTTTCAATGGGGCACAACTGCGACTGAAAATAGAAGAGGTTAAACATAGAGGTCGCAGTTTTGCAATGTGGATGAGTGAGGCTTTTGTGTGTGTGTGTTTGTGTGTGTGTGTGTGTGTGTGTGTCAGTTCAATTACTGTCCCTATCCTAATAACTTTTATTTGCAAACTTTATCATATACTGTGATGAACCGGTTACCATGGTTGCTCAATTATGAATTAGCCCCATGTCGTATAATCAGGATTTTCAAAATGCAGTTGCAAACCAGAAGAATTGAGAATTGTCCCAGGAGAGATCTGCAAATGGAAATGTAAAGGAACATATTGGTGTGTGTGTGTGTGTGTGTGTGTGTGTGTGTGTGTGTGTGTGTGTGTGTGTGTGTGTGTGTGTGTGTGTGTGTGTGTGTGTGTGTGTGTGTGTGTGTGTGTGTGTGTGTGTGTGTGTGTGTGTGTGTGTGTGTGTGTGTGTGTGTGTGTGTGTGTGTGTAGCATTGAAGCAGAACTGCATAGTGCACTGCAGCTCATCTCACTTTATTGCTCACAGATGTGGAAACATATTCACCTTCATATGACAGTAAAGGATTACGATCTGGCGTTCTGTCTTGAATGTCATGCAGAATGACCGTTCTACCAAATGAAGTTTTTCTGCACGTTAATAGATTTCGCAGAGCGCTCGTGAACAAAGGTAAACATTGACTGTGGACTATTGCTCTCTGACATCCGATCTGTTGTTCTAAGAGACCCCGATGCTGCTCTGCCCTCGTACAACTCCATTTCTAAGTCAGTGTGGGTTACATACACGCTCACTGTCATCGCATGGGATCTTCTCTATCGCTCCTCTTCTCTGGCGGAGGAGGAGGTGGTGATGTGTGTTTGTGTGTGTACGTGTGAACGTGTGTGTGTGTGCAGCTCTGCCCCACAGGGAGCTGAGTGCCAGGTCAGAGCCAGTAGCTGAGTGATTCTGTCAGCCTGTTAAGCCTTCGTGGATTACACTAAAGTGGGCCCCTGGGGTTGCTCCGACATCAGTGCAGCTCTGCCCAGTTATGGTTAAAGTATCATACGGCAGTTATTGAGCTTCCTTTTTCCGTCCTCAGTGTCTAGAACTAAATTTACACCTACAATACATCTATCATGGCTCGGCACTTTATACAGGAGATGATGGAATTGAGTGTAAAAAAAGCTTGTGCTGCGCGGCTAACAGAACATTTAAGGGAACAGACTCCTGACGTATGCAGGAACACTGTCAGAGACTGTGAACTACGAGGGAAAGCCATAAGAGAAGTATATACTGGTGATTATCTTTAATAAGAAACTCCTGTTTTGCAGTACTGGGTGTACAGTAGAAAAGGACACTTAGAGAGCGCACAGGCTGAATTGACACTTTAGCACCACCTTGCATATACATGTATATTCATGTTTATCATGTACACAGAAATATTCTGAAAACTGTTCAGGTCAAACACAGGTAAAATATTCGTACTCCCCTACAGTTTGAAGGAACATTTGTAACCGTACATAAGCTGAATAGAGATCAATACCCTAAAAATACTTATTTTCATTCACAAAATCTTGATCATTATCCTGATCTGCACAAAATTCCACCTGTTGTGCATTCTTCAGATTTGTTTTCCTATAAAATCTCTGTATTATTTCTTCACAAACTCACAAACATATGTGGTAAAACGCCCTCTCCCAAAATCTCCATACCAAAATTGATTGGGTTCTTCCCTGATCCACACCACATCTTTCAGACAAGTTTTCTGGAAATCCCTTCATTAGTTGTTGTGTAAAATAACCTCCTTGGTAGAGGTTAATATATCCTTGATAATAAATTTTAAAAAGTCAGAGTCACCTCAAAATAAAGTCACTTATTTCAGTCTCAGTTTGAACGGTTCTCTCTTCTCTGTAGAATACGAAAACAACATGACATCATAAGACGTTGTAATCTCATGGCAGTGAGGAGTGAAAACAGTCAGAGAGGGAAACAGCAGAGGAAGCTCACAGATGAAGTAATTTGCTTAAAAAAAAATCGTATTAATGAAGCCTATCAGTGAGGTGTTGAAGTTCGGGTTTAAGAGGGATCTTCAGAGTCGCTGGCAATGAATCAACTCTGACTGATTTGAAGAACCGGACCTCTGTGAGACTGGTGTGTATTGTGGCACATGAAATGCACAATGGGGAAAATCTGAAACTCTGAATGGATTAAAACCGAGCGCCAAGAATTATGTCCCGGGTGCTGATGAGCCACTGTCTCCAGACAAGTCAAACAAACAAGAGAAACCGACAAACTACTCCTCTGTGTTGAAAACAAATACAGCAAATGGAGCGCATTATTACTGCAAATGAGCACGGAGGCCCAGGCATGCAATCGTGAAACTGGGAGAACCCTGCGACTGCCTGTAGTAAGAAACAGAAATGCTAAAAATCCCCCACGTAGGTCACACAGGATGCGCTCGGACTGAGAACTAGAGACGACACAAACACACACACACCCATCATAACTTTTACCATCACAGAAAAAAATGTAATGGACCAAAGGGAAACATATTTTTCCAACAGTTTTGGCCATTTCTCTCCTGATGACTGACACCCGGGCTAGTTAGTGCCCTCATTAAAAAGCACTTAATGAAATAGGGTGTTTAAACAGGGCCTTTACACTGAGGTCTTTGTGGTTAATGAATCGACGGCGTGCAGATGGAAAAATGGAATAGCTGGATACGCAGGTAATGTCCTGTTAGATCCAATAAACCTAACACCTTTTTAAAGGTGAATATGGCTCTGTAAGGCCCTCTGTCTGCTCATGGAACATTCACACTTCCTATTGGCTTTGACTGGACTCAGAGGGGGGCTCGGAAAGGCCACCTTATTCCCACATATTGTATGTCGTGTTTATTTGTCTGATTTGGCGAGGAAGTATTTTTTGAAAATATTGCAGTTATACGTTTTTTGAAGTAATTCCTATGCTGTTGATTTTAGTGCCACACCCAGAGATAAACACAGGAAGCAAGATTTAGAATTTGATGTACAGCTTCTCCTAAGAACCTCTCAGTTTGTAAAAGAGTGAATCGGAGCTGGCGGATCCACTTGTGCAGCCGTGGAAAGTATAGTGTTCAAGATGAATGCTCTTTCTCCTCATCGCTAAATGAGTCTGTTTAACAAACTGACAACGGAGCCGCTCAGAAACATTCCTGGAGACATAAAACAGAAAGCTAAAAAGAACTAAAAAAAAGGAGATAAAGCGAAAGTAAGACAGAGGTGGAATAAAATCAAAACAAAACCAAAGGAGCCGCAAAAGATACGAGGTGAAGCTGCAGTCCAGCATTCTGGTCAAATCTCTTCCCCCCCCAAACAATCCTAAGGTCAGACAACGGTTAGCAAAACTATGGTATAGATTAGATGGAAATACCACAAGTTTTCCCTTCATAATTCACATCACATTGAAAATATGCAACAACTGTCAATCAGCAGCGGCATTCATATCAAAGTATTCCAGTTCTGAAGCAGGAATGCTGATTTCACTCAACCGAAATCTTCTGCATCGGGTGTTGCACGTTGCGTTGTTAGATCTGTGAGGGTCTTACTGGTGTGTGTGACAGTGTAAATGTGAGTTTTTGGTGCATGGGTGGCTGCGGGTATTTATGTGTTATGAGAAAGAGAGCGAGGGAGAGAGAGTGGAGCTAACCTGTCTATGCAGATGAGAGCTGGCACGCTACTTTAAAACACGACATAATTCAACAGCTCATTGCCTTCGCCTGCTTTCCTCCAGCGTAATCAATCTCTTGGGCCCCCGGTTCCATAAAACCCCATATTTCAGTCTTCAACATGATGAAAATCTGACAAATTATAGCTCTGCATGTGGAGCTATAAAAAAAACATGTATTTATTGCGATGTTCATTAGGTAGAGTTGTATAAAGCCTCCAAATCAAACAATTAAGCCCACTTAATCATATTAGAATACAAACTATTTCAAGCGTTAATTTAATTCTATAATAAGAAGCATGTGCAATGGAAACTTCAATAAAAAAATCGAACGTTTGCCATGTTTCGGGGATGTCTATGAGCGCGTGCATGTGTGAGTGTGTACGCACAATGCTCAATGCTTATGGTAGCTCACTGACCCACTCAGTGTGCTGTGTAACTCCTGTGCTGAGGGGCCACCCTTCCTGGGCCGCTTGGTTATCCAGCTCACATCAAAGCTGATGGAAGGCTGGCTGCTGGCCCAGCACCATGACAGACTGGCGGGGAGCCCGGAACTCGAGCCCCTGGATTGAGGCCTACAGGCCTGGGGCTGGAGGTTGACAGGGCCCGGGCTATGAGGGCCTGATGAATAGGTTCTGGCACTGGGCTGGTGATGTGTGCTTGTGTGTGTGTGTGTGTGTGTGTGTGCGTGTGTGTGTGTGTGTGTGTGTGTGTGTGTGTGTGTGTGTGTGTGTGTGTGTGTGTGTGTGTGTGTGTGTGTGTATGTCCAAGCACGCGGAGTGGCTCTCAAGCCCCCTGGAGCTTACAGAGGGAACCCAGGGAGAGGTTGTGATTGGCCACAGCATCAGGCAGAAAGAGAGGATGAGCTCCAGGTCTTACACCCAGAAAATAAGTTCTCTGGGGTCTCTCAGACTCTCAGACCCAAGGACACACCCACCAGCAAGCCCGTGTTTACACTCCCCCAGATACATGAGCACATACCAGACGACAGCGCACCTCGTTATACGTGAACTTCTCCGGAGAATTCATCCTTGAGAGATGGAAAACATTATTCATTACTGACATGGAGAATAACTTTGTGCCTTTGAATCCAGAGCCCTCCTACACTTTGACTTGAATTCATATAGTCTGCCTCGAGTTCAGAGCTCAGAGGGAACACTTATCTCTTCTATGGAAAATACATACCTTAAAACCATATGGAAGCTCGAGACATTTTCCACTCAGGCTCGTACACTAAAACAGAAGAGGATTTCAGAGCAAACCGGCTGAAACAGCCACTGCACTTAGCACCAAAATCGTGTCTGAAGTTTTAATTCTTAATGTAAAATGCACGAAACATAGTACATTATCCTTGAAAGCACATCCAGCTCTACTGGTTTCCAGCACGCAGCACTAATAAAATGTATATATTAATTATTCATTTGTACATTTCTAATGGATGCAAAGTACCTGAAAGAGTGTCAGATTGGTTTCGGAGGCAAAACAATAACTTTTAATGGCCAATACATTAAGTAAAGACATTTTGACATCAAAGATATCAAATGTAAAATTTACAACCTGGATAAAATATATCCGCTATTGCAGCAAAACAGGGGAAATATCACGTGCCAGTATTTTCCTCCAGTGTCTCACTTCTCCCTCTTTATGTGCTTCACTATCGCACAGCACCTTGTAAGGCTCTTCCCACTTTCCTCCATGGCTCTCCTGAGCTTTCCTTTGGATGACAACAAAGAGAAATATGATTTCCTGTTTATACAGAAGACAGAATAGAAAGGAAAAGGGAGAAGTGAGACCCAAAACAATACATGGCACTGGTCCCATCCAGTCTTTGGTGTATGGCTGATATACGCGTGCATTTTACTAGCGGCTCCGTCGGGTGTGCTACAGGGTCCAGGGTTGATCCTGGATGAGGCCCAGCTGTCACTGTGTGTGAAAGCTATGTGTGTGGTTACCAGCCGGTCTCATCAGTGGAGCTATGGTTCTCATGAAGCTCATGAAATCCTCCTCAGAGGTACAGGCAGAGTGGACAAGTGGAGCTATGGTTTTCTTCTAGCCTGGCTACAGTGGTGAGGAGGAATCTGGGGTTGTTCCGATGTTCTTCTATCAATAATGAATGATAGGGCGCTCTGGCATTTTGGAGAGATTTCTTGTAATTGATCAAGCTTTCTCTTCAGGCTACGTGAAAATCATCTTGGTTGGTGGAACGCCACTTCGTCTCCAGCTTCCCTGATGTCTGTTTTAAACATGCATTATACCGTGGAGCTAATCTCTGGCTGATGCATTAGTCGTCAATCATATGTGTTCTGTCTCTTTTGCTCCCAACACAAACTGTTCACCTGCAGTCAACCAAATCCTGCTCAAACGTGATTGGTCAAACTAGAAATGGAGACCAGGGGCCCCCGGCACAAAAGTCTTATCGCTTGCCAATTGACTCTGCATATTCATATGTAGAATCTATCTGCAGAATTTATTGGGATGAATTATTAAACGTTTAGATTTTTATTTATATTCACAAATCACAATTTGCCTCAGAGGCCTCAGAGAGAGATCCCTCTCCCGGGATGGACAGAGGTGCAAGAGGAGTCGTGTGTAGCAAAGCTCAACAAAATAATAATATCTACAACATTCATAAGAAAAAAGCAGTGTCTCAGACAAATTAGTTTGAAATGAATGTCTTGAGGAGCCAGGTATTACTGTGTGACCATGCACGGACTAAGCCTGCATCTGAACGCTGTAAGGAAATCTCAGACTTAATAAATCTGAATTATGTCTAAAGACTTCCTGTGCATTCAATAGGATTTTCCCCAAGCTACGATAATGAGGACATACAGATATGCCCATGCAGGAGAAAAAGCTTTCCCCTGCTGCGCCCAATTCTGCTGTTCTGCTCACTTTGCCCCTCTCCCGCGGTTCCTGCTGAGGGAACCAGAGCTAGACCAGTAAAACCAGTCACCCATCCCAGCGACAGTCCGGTGCAAGCATGCAGACATGCTGCAGACCTGTACAAATAACTCACTGTCTACAGAAGAAAAAAGGCAGAGCAGATTTTCTTTTTTCTTTATGCGTAGAGCCTTTTTGGATCTTGTCCATCTCATCTCACGTGGATAGTATTTCATTGCACTTTACATATTGAGGGCAGAGACACAAAAAAGGCTGCCGACGTTGGAGAGGGTGGAAAAGATGACACAAGCTATGCAGTAAATGCAGCGTTTATATGGAATTTTGTGTTGCTGTGTGTGTGTGTGTGTGCGCATGTGTGTTTAGCCTATGCATGTGTGTTTGTGTGAAAGCGTACATTCATGAATGTGTATGTTGGATCAGGATGTTGAAACTCTCTGTACACTGGCCTGTAAAGGGTGCAGGTGTTTTCAGTCAGACCGTGGTTCCTAAGTCCTTACCCGAAGGGTTTTAAGAGACTGACATTCCTTTTAGACCTGTCCCTCTGCTCTGTAGCTCTGGGGAGACGGTGTACTAACTTAACCTGCTGCTGCCACCAGCTCACATACTTCTCTTACTGTTCATTTACTGGGAAATCCTACAGATCTTTATTTCACAGCATAGCAGAGATACGCTTTTTTTTTCTTCTAGCCTTTGAATATCTCTGCAACTGTCATCGCGACATCAAATGCATTCGGCAAACTTCGCTTCAAAAAGCCAGACGGCATAACATCCGTGGTACAATATGTTAAGCGCATATTCTGCCATTTCAAGCTTATGCTGTTCTGAGAAAAAGGATTGGGGGACAAAGGGAAAAGTTGAGGAGGGGTAGAGACAGGAGAAGGACATGGTTGTCTTCTCCTCTTTGGTAATATATGGCCCTTCCCTTGAGCACAGGGGGTTTTAAGAGAACACAAATCATCACCCTGCATAGTTGTAAGTGCACACACACACATGCGCTCACAGATAGTCACACAGACATGGCCTTGAGCTTTGCCTGGGTTTAGGATGAGCCCATAGCTTGTAGAGAAATATTTCAGGAGGCAGAGGTGGCAGTGACGACTATGTTCAACCTCTCCCATACCTCCATGTCCCTGGCTTTGCCCTGACATCGCTAGAAAATCAAGTGTTTTCTTTCTATAATTCATCTTTTAGGTTTAACTGACTATCCTACACCATTAAAGTATAAATGAGCAGGAGGCCGTAGTCGGAGCTGTCAGTGGTGTCCCGGAGTAATACGATCTCCGCACGGGGGGGAATTTCGCTGCAGCCTCACACAACCTGATTATTTGAAAAACCCACAAACAGCAGCACAGATTAAAGTGATCAGTGCTGGCTTCAGCAGACCAGCAGTTATGTTATGGTATGTCACAAGTCAAATGGTATGCAGAGTGATGGATTCAATCTGACAGGGGGAAAAGTCAAATGAAGCCGCCACATAGAGCGCCCAGTTAGGCTGCAGACTGCAGGTATACATATTTAAGTGTACACACTCACACACACACACACACACACACACACACAAACACACAAAAAAGGCATCTGACACATAATTTGTTTTGATTACGTCTCAGAAATACGACTGACTCATGAAACTTGTATGTGTTGCTGCGAAGATTCCAGCCGCAGCGTATTTAGTCTATCTGGTTTTGTTTTGAGAAACCCAAAAATGTGTACTAGTGATGTCCAGAGCAAAAGATTTAAGTGTGAGATTTAAGGGTTTTCAATCAGAAACAAGTATAAACCTGTCTGTGCACAAACCTTTTTTAGTGTTCTGGGAACTCGAGCCCTCAAAGGAGCTTAAACCATATTTCTGCTATGATAAGAATTATCTGTGCATGGGTGTAGATCACACTCGAAGTTACTGTACTTGCACTCTGTTTGCCTGACTAGCTTAGACACCCACTCCTGTGGTTAACAAATCAACTTGTGTTTAAATGCCATGATACGGTGTGCACACCGAGCATTTTCAGCGCTCACATTTGTTTTATTGATAGAGACCTGAGGTGAAAATTCCATATTTCTTTTATTACATGTCGAATTGCTAAGAATGTGAGCTAAAACATCCCATATGCAGGCGGCTTTCATCTCTTTTTATATAAAGTGCTTTTGATTTATGAGCCCGCAATGTCTTTTTCCTGCATGAAATAAATTATGGAGGTGAATTCCAAAAACAGAAAGGAGAGATGGAGACACACAGAGAGAAACAGAGACAGAAAACTACAGGGAGTGCGACTAGAGAAAGACAAGGGAAGTCCTCAAACCAAAGTCCAGGACTGATCTGCCAAGTTTGGAGTGCGTCTCGGCCGTCCAGGTTTTTATAAGAAGGTACGAGTATGTGCGGAGGAGCTCAGCTGTTTAACAGCTTGACTGTTTATCTTTCTTGTGCTTAGCCGGGAGATTAATGGGGGAAGTGGGTATTCATTAAACATTTATAAAAATAAACTTTGGTGAGTTTTATCATAGAACATAGTTCATGTTATGAAAACATTACATCTTAGGTGTTCAGCAGACACTCTTATCCAGACCAGCTGAGAGCTTCAGTTCTCTCTCATTACACCTACAGGCGACCATGAGGTGAAATACCTTTTTATCTTTGTGATTTTAAGTCTCTGGAATCATTTTTTAAAAGACTATTTACACTTGACAGTTTGACTTTTTACCCAGTACACTGTAGCCGTCGCTTTCACCACCACTGCTCGCTGATGTTTCTACAGATGTGTGTCAATATTTGTGATTTGTGTTTGCTAAGGGGATGTTGTTTTTTCCTTAAACCTTGTGAAACGTCACACTAGATTACACAAATTGAGGATTACCGGCCAAACATCATGTAGCCGTTAGCAGGAGTGACTAAATATTTTAGACTCTGCAGTGGTATCTGTAGCAGATTGTTCCACATATGAAACATGGTAGGTACACTTATACTATACATATGCAGAGGAAGAGAAGGAAACCAAAACACAGCGCTTGAACAATGAAGTGTTTTGATGATTTTTGGTCCGATGAATGAGAAGAATCAATGCGGATAATAAGACTAATAAAGACAACACCCTGCGTGTTTGTGTGTGGTTGCTCAGATCAGGAATGAGACGCGCGTGAAATCTCTGGAATGACCTCAAAATGCTGCATTGTCAGTTTCAACACTTTTGGCATCAGACTTGGTTTGGAACAGTTGAATAATGATCTATTACATGCTATGTCTGCACAGGGGAGATCGTATCCAACAACATATCATCAGGTAACTCACATTCTCACTCCAGTCCAGCTGTGTCCTCATGCAGTGCACAGACGCATGGACGGTTCTACTTCTATCTTAGTGAGGACACTTATTGATATAATACATTTCTTAGCCCCTTAGCCCATCTTTGAACATCCAAACAATATGCCTAACCATAACCCTAACCTTAACCTAATTCTTACCCTAACCATAAAACCAAGTCTTAACCCCACAGCCCATTGAAAAAGTGAGGACCGGTTAAAGTCCTCACTTTCCAAAAAATGTCCTCACTCTATGGTCTATGCTTAAATTGGTCCTCACAAAGATATAAGTACAAGGGTGACCAGAGACTGAAGACTTTATTTAAAGAAGGAGGAGATGACAGCTCCACCACAAGAGAAGCCACCCTGGTGGCTGGCTGAAGTATAGTTCATAAACCCCATCTTCTCCATGTTAACGTTAAATAACGGCAAGACTTTGACAGTACACATGTGCAAATGACGACAAATACGTTTTGCAAGGGAACGCAAAACGAATCGGAAATTATGTTGCACACACACACACAGACACACACACACACTCACTCAAACACAGGTACATTCCAAGAACAAACACACCTGCTCGTGTTGACACAGTCATTGAGAGGAGACATGACGCTGCCCATAGAGGTTTCACCAGAGCGGGAAAATAAACCCGAATAATTTACAATCCACAGAGTAACAGAAGCAAAATGGGGATTCGGTGCATGTGCCTACACAATTTATGCCTATATCACCTTCAGTTCACCTTCACCCGAGGGTGTAATTTACATTTCAACTTCTGTGGAGACATATGGGAAATACTCAAGGCTCGTCAATTATAGTCTACTTCATGTTCATAAGACACTGAGGATACTATGTAACCCTTTGGCACTCAAGACAAATTAGTAGTATATAAACATAATTTCTAGGTGACAGAGCTGCACTTAACTTGACATCCTGCCTGGACAGTGTACAGAGAGAAAGGAAGTAAACTGTAATTCTGATTTACACAGTATTGGTGATCATATCATAAAAATGTCACTTTGTCACTCACGATGAATCAATTATATAACACATGAATGAATTAAGTTTTTCATAAATATTCATAATTAAACTGGGTATAAATTTGGTGTTGAAATGTGTCAGCTGTTAAAATCAGCACCTTAAGCGTTGCACAAGAACAAGGAAGGTTCTTGGATGTTTTACGACATGGTTTTTTTTTCTCCCCCAACACAGGGAAATGTGTTTTTTATTAAGACATCTCTTTAAAGTTCCAGATGGGATTTTAAGCCATGACCTTTTTTTGAGCAAACCTGTCCCATAACCAGCAGAGTTATCAGGGATTTCTTATGGAGTTTAATTGCGACAGAGTTGGGTGAGATGAGGATCGATCCGAATGGTCTCCTGAGGGCTGGAGCTCCCCCCTCGCTGACGGGCTGCTGCATGGAACAATACAAGAGAATTGCAAATCCCTCTTTTCCAGGCCCACACACATTCAAGTGAGTTTGGATCCAAGCTAATAAAGTTAATCCTCAGTATTTTATAAAATGTATGCTTACTGGGAGACTTTGCTTTTCGGGTCAAACAATTTTCATTCAGAAACCAGTTTGTTGATGCTAAACATTTTTGAAATTTTTTGATGCTTCTATTGTGCACACAGCAGGTGATTATTATTTCACTATATATACAGCTACATTCTATTTCACTAGTGTCAGGCAAAGCTTGGTCAGTGCTGCTTGAGGCCAATTGCTTTATTATTCTGTGTGGTTCAAGAAATCCAAACAACCAAAACTATTTTCTCACCTAACCCAGAATACTCAGCCGGGCATGTCTTTCAGACCTTCACACTGAAAATAGAGCAGGAGTGCAATCTAATAACACAATTGTTGCATTGTTTTCTTCCTCTTATAACGCCATTTTTACAGGAACATTACACATTTTAAACATTTTTAATCAAGCGAGCCAATCACAGCTCTTGTGGTTTGCGTCACCAGCGCTTAATGACATTTTCGGGAAGGTGCACGTCTGCGTTGGGTTCGCCTCTCAGCGTTGGCTACAGATGTAGCTTCAACGCAGAAGCACGAATTAGGTTCAACACTCCTCTAACAATTTGACTTTTCACTGTTGCACTCCAAGCTTTGGTTATCATCACCATTCACAGCAATGTGTTTGCTTAAAAGTAGCAGTGATTTGATTGTATAACACAGCTGACATTTAGCACTTGCAAACCACACACAATGTTTACACCAGGGAGATTATCAAAAGAGATATACGTATATAAACAGATAACCATAATTATCATTCTCACTCTACTTGTTACCCTCAGTACATAAACACACAGTTTATTAGGACCGGGACTTTTCTACTCCATCAACACAATGGCAAAGACTTTTGGCGAGTGAAACTGGGTTGGCCTCTGTTTACACAGTCATTATTTTCTCAGATAAACAGCTCCAGGCCTCAGAGCTGATTGGGAGGCACTGCATCAGCAGCAAGCTCCATCCTGTGCCCTCAACTGTGTCTGTGACACTGGCAGAGGGAGAAGTGTGATGAAGCTGCAAGATGTTTATGGGTCTGAACAAGATGAGATCACTTTCTGGGGATTCATAGGCTTAGATTTGAGTTCAGCTTTAGGGATATGCAATTGTGAAGCACAATACGCACATTCTTCTTGGGATAAAAAAGGGAACTCATCACAATCAACTCAAAGTTTGAACCTGTTTGGAAGATGATGATGAGGTGCGACGTGAAGAAGAGGAAATAAAAAAGGTTCAAAGGAGGGGGGAAAAAAGGTTCAGTGAAAAGGGGAGGAAATAGGGTCAAGAGAGAAGGAGAGACAATAAAGTCCAGAGGAAACTGAAGTACAGAAACGAGAGAAGGAGGGAAAAATGTCCAACAAATAAAGGAAGAAATAAGCTCCAGAGGGAAGGGAACAGTCAGGGGAAAATATACAGTAGAATGGGGAAAATATATGGAGGAGAGGAAATACTGATCCAAGAAGAGGATGAAAAAGGTGAGAAGGGGAGGAAATAAAGAGAAGTGGAGGACAAACATTTTTATTTGAAGTAGAGGACGTCAGGGCGAGTGAAAAGAAGATGTTCACCACATGTGGACCAGATTGAAGGGGAGTAAATAAAGTCAAGTGAAAGGGGAGGAAATATGAAGCAGAGGAAATGTAGGTCCAAGAAGGAGATGATAAAAATGTGAGAATGGGAGGAAAAAAACTCCAGTGAGAAGTGGAGGAAATAAGGAGTTTGAAAGGTAAGAAATAGGGACCAATTTGAAGGGTAAGAAACAAGGATCAGTTCGAAAGATAGGAAATAAGGACCAATTTGAAGGGTACGAAATAAGGACCAATTTGAAGTGGTGGAAATAAACTCCAGTGAGCAGCACAGGAAATAAGGTTGATTAGAAATGGGAGGACTCTTCCAGGTAGTGTTGGGAGGGATCACATCAGCAGATGTGTTCTGGACTTGGGCTGAACCAGAGATGTGTGTATTAACACATAAAGGTCACAAGTGAAAAATGTGTGTGAACGTACTGTAACTGTGTGCAATTTATTTCTCACATTTTATAAATCATGACAGGTTTAGGAAAATGACGGCAATCCTGTTCACTCAAAAAAAAACAATTTACAGGTTTTTTTTCTGTGTGTGTGTGTCTGTGTCTTGTAACACAAAACGCAGACACAAACTTTTTCCGGCCATACACATAATGTCGTCCCCTGCACTATATTCTAGCCTTTTCTCTTTTTTTCTGTCTCTTGTATTCTCACCCTCCTGTCCTCTTTCTACATGATGTCTGGCGAACACCCAAACCAGCTTGTGTGTTTGCTTCCTCTGCTCCTCTCCCAGTAAGGACACACTCTGTGAATTTTGGGGATTACACAGCTCATTAATAATACACTTCATACACCCACGGACGAGAAAAAGAATCTCAAACACACATATTTTACCACTGACATGCACACACACACACACACACACACGCAGCCACAATCCCTCTGAGCTATGACGTGATCATGTCCCTGAGTATATCATAACCTGGATTCTTTTTAATTACAACACGGCCTTTAACTGTGGAACTGCAACAGTTACATAAACGCGAGCCCTAATCAAGGGACTGCCCGGGCCTCCCGTCCGACTGCGGATCTCAAAAAAACAAATAGACGGCGTCACAGCCCGGCTCGCCTCCACCGCAGAGCTCACGTCAGCGGCCAACATTACCCCGCTGTGATGTCATGTCCTCTAAACGCTCCAGACGGTTAGAGTGAGTGAGAGCAGGAGCACCGCATGAAGTAAACACACACACACACAAACACACACTTAAAAATGGAGGCTGTATGCATGCATGTGTAGGACAAGGGCCCGTGTGCAGGCTCACAAACAGATCCGGAGCACGGAGCAGGGGTGTGATGGTGGTTGGAGGGAGAGAGAGAGAGAGAGAGAGAGAGAGCAGGAGGACGCTCAGAGCTGCGGTTGATGTCAAGAGCACGGCTTGGGATATTGCTACGGTCAAGAGGGTAATGATGGGTGAGGGCAGGGTGAGAGAGGGGGTGAGTGGGGGACACTGGGGCATATAAATGTCACATTGCTGCAGTGATTTCTCTGTCAGGGCCTGTGGTTGTAACCTTAGCCTTCCTTTCACTGCTCTGCTATGCAGAATGAGGGCGCTCAAATCCCAGGGCCAGGCATACGCAGAACATGCGGCTCATTGGTCGGGCCAAGTGTACACACGCACACACACGCACACACACGCACACACACATGCACACTTTTGATCAGGCACTCATACACTCGTGTAATCGTGAACATAAACCGTAAAGAAAATAAATGCACATGCAAAGTAGATCTATGGCTGTTTATTCACTACACACAGGAATAAAACAAAACCAGCATGACACACACAGACACACACACACACACACGCACACACGCACACACACACACACATAGACACACACACACACACGCACACACGCACACTTTTGATCAGGCACTCATACACTCGTGTAAACGTGGTCACAAACCGTACAGAAAATAAATGCACACGCAAAGTAGATCTATGGCTGTTTATTCACTACACACTACAGGAATAAAACGAAAGCAGCATGACACACACGGACACACACACCTACGCTAATGTGCCAATAAGAGCAACCATTTAGTCCTGTCCACACCGAGTTCATAGAGGCTTAGCAGGAGCAGCTCTCCAGCTGGGGGATACAGATACTAATCAAACACGACAGATGGACACACACACACACACACACACGCACGAATGCACAGACTCCTATAAAAGTTTGATGTAACCACACCATGCCCAGAGACGCCATGTACGGAAAAAAAACAAAAACACTGCATCAATTATCACATCAAAATTCAGCCTTCATCAGCACAGCGGGATTTATTACAGGCTGAGGGGAGCCAACGGCAAATAGTCCCTAACTCATTGATCAGTGCTCCGTCCAAGACAAACATGCTGATGCTGATGAGCTGTGATCTGACAGAACTCCACAAGGCTCAGGATACTTCTAGCGGTTCTCAATCCCAATCCAGCGCAGAGACCTGGGGACAAACCGAGGCCGCGAGCCAATGGCGTTGCTCCGCTGCTGGGCCGCGATACCGTGAGACCACCTACTTCGCTGCGATCGGCCCGCCTTCTCCCTCCGTTGCCTCCCTGACCTCCAATCTTGCTTTCCTCCTTCCCTCGCTTTCCCTCCCCTCCTTGCGTCTCTCTCTCTCTCCCCGCTGCTGCTGCTGACTGTCCATTCTGTTAAGCCGGCCTACGCTCTAAAAACAGCCTGGGTGCGTTTGAGTGGCAGAGGCGAGGCGGGGGGGCTCCTGGGTCTCCATTTAGCCACTTCCTTTTCAGAGGGAGCCAATGTGTGTGCCCCTCCAGGCCATTGCTTTGCTTTCCATGTGTAACAGAATTAGGCGTTTTTCGGTAAACTTGACGAGTTGGCAGGGCTCAGGTCGCAGCTACAAAGAGACGGCTGAATATGCAAATGTTGAGAAATCGCCCTCAGCATGTTTGCACAAACACAGAGTGGAATGCTAGATGTACTGTATATCCCCATGATTTGTTCTGGATTTGTTATTCAATATTTGGCTGATGAGAGTTCGCTGCCCGTGTGACAGAAAACTGATGAACTGCAAGCTGGTGAGTTACGTGCCCACTTCTTCCCAAACAATGTACCGCACGCTAAATCGAATCGGAGAACACAAACAATGAGATATAGTTTCTCACACACAAACACGCACGCACGCAAAAAACACACATTATTAGTACAGCTGGCTGTCAGGGCTTCAAGCTCACCAAGAAGTCCATACTGAAGGCTTCTCTTCCTGTCACAGTATGGGGCATACAGCTAAATTTGTGCATATGGGTGTGTGTGTGTGTGTGTGTGTGTGTGTGTGTGTGTGTGTGTGTGTGTGTGTGTGTTTATGTGTGTGTGTGCGTCTGCGTCTGTGTGTGCGTGTGTGTGTGTGTGTGTGGAGAGGGTATGTTTTCAGCTGGCACCTCTCAACCTTGGCAGCAGCGTGTCTCCTGGCACCCGCAGGAACAAATTTGTCTTTGGGGTTTGGTTCGGTTTCTCGTCTCCCATGCGTGTGTGTGTGCGTGTGCGTGTGTGGGCACGTGCACGTGTGGAGAGGTCTGGTCATTATCACCGTTGCAGCCACGGAGCATGTGGCCAGAGAAGCAGGGAAAAGGGGTAGAGCAGGGGCGGAAGGAGGAGGTAAATGAGGACAGAGCTTGTAATTAGAGGCCGAGGGGGTGAAAATAATGCCACGTTCCAAAAAAAAAAAAAAAATCTAATGCAAACAGATAATTCACACAATAAATCATAAAATTCTTCTGAGCTCAGTTCGGAAAAACAAACCCCAAGTCCTTTCTCCTTCTATTTTTTTTTATTTTTTATTGTTTCTCTAAAATTAAGATATTCACTAATGTAAACCTATCCTCTGTGCAAACATGAGAATACATGCACACAGTAAGTTGCAGGGCTGATATTGTGTTAGTCGCCCAGTGGAATGCCGTATGAATCGGTTGTGTGTTTTCCCAGCTTGTCTTAGCTGTGGCGTGTTGTGGTCACCGGGCCTGTGTGTGGTCCTGGTGTGGTTCAGCTGCTCAGAATCATTTCCATTTAAACATATCTGTGGTCTTCAAAGCAAACCACCACTGTTATCCACTCCATTGGAGGCAACACCAAAAGCCTTGCCCTCTGCGTGACCGCCTGTGTGTGTGTGTGTGTGTGTATGTGTGCTTATACGTGTGTCAATGCACGGGTACGACTGTGGGCGCAGGCACAAATGTTTGAATGTGCGAATACTTGTGCGACCCACTGTCATCCGTCTTCCGGGATATTAGGAAAGGAGATTTCTCATGTAGTCACGATAATGGAGAGCAAACAGGACCGGAGGAGTGCGATGGCTGATGGATGGGTGTGTTTTCCAGCTGCAGGGCCCCTTCAGGGCATTGTGTCCCAGTGATCAGTGGCTCCTCTCTCAGGGGTTCCTTCCCACCACAAACAGCAGCGCAGTCCGGATCATTTGGGAAGGAATGTGGTCGCCTTCACATAAAACACCTTCATTGATGTTTCCCTCGCTCGCTGCGTCTTTGCATGTGTCTCTTTTGACGGACGGGGTTATAGGTGTGACCTGGCCTGTCCACGTTAACATTTCTTTGCCGAGCCAAAGCCTGAGAAGACACACATGTCTGCTTCTATAAAAAAAAAAAAAAAAAGAGGCAGACAGGATACATCTTTTTCTTTTCACCTCATTTTCTTTTCTTTAGCTGGTTTTTCCTTTTCTTTCTCCACAGCCCCAACTAGCTGAGTCTCATTGTCACCTGGGTATTTCTTGCAGGAACATGAAGCTGTGTGTTGTGGGAAATCTGGAAAAATGTGCCTGTACGCAATTGGAGATTTTTTTGCATCTGCATGGATTAAGTTCCCCCCCCCAACTATGGAGAAAACAGAGATGAGTATTTATCACTCACAGGAGCTCAAGGTGGCAACAGGGTTTCCATCGTGGCGTCTGCCCAGAAAAAAGACGGCTTTCTGCCTTTTGTACACACACACTGGACGCACTTTCCCATAACTCATCGGGCAAAACAGGAAGGAAACTGACCACATTAGATCCGTGTTGACTCAAAACACCTCTGATCCCATTATGCTGTGATAAATGGCCCATCAGCGAGTCTTTGGACCATAAAGAGACGAAGAGAGCGGGATGAGCTGAGAATGATTAGAGGCTCAGACGCTTCTGCTCGAGGCACAAGATCAGCCAAACCGTTTGAGAACAGGCCGCTGGGATGGTGAGAATTACCTCGTCAGGGGAGGAGGAGGAAGTGGTGGACCTGGCGAGCGGAGAGGTGGAGAAAGAGATACAGACGAGGCATTTCGGCTTGTGGACCGCAGGGACCTTGGTGTTGACGTGGAGACCACAGCAGAGTGGCCCCCCTCTGGGACTGATAGAAAACGTTTGTTGTTATTGTTTTAACTTATTGTGCTCCACACACACACACACACACACACAATCATACAAGAGTTTTTTCCATGCATGGCACAGTAAGTAATTCGGCTCTTGCATGTATGTGCACATGGGTATGTTTGTCAGAAAATTTGATTGTTTGCGTCTATTTCCTAAACAAATACAGATGTATGTTGTGGTTGGCCTTCGATTTCCAGTGTCATGGTCTTCATTGTGTGTCTCTGTGTGGGGGATGAGCCTCTGGGATCGAGGCAGAAACATGAATGACAGAAGAACAAAATGCCAGATGCACACGCACACAAATGCATGCATATGGGCGCACACACACACACAGACGCACAAAGAAAGCCAGCCACATCTCATGTGGAGGCCGAAAAGCAGCCAAACATTCCCCTAACTGTTAAAGCAGATATACCGTATTAATCAGTCAACTCTGCCAACAACAATAGAACAATCTATAGGGCTGAGAGCTGAGCCCTCATAATAACTCTATTGTTCTAGTCAAGGTCTGTTTTGCAGAGGAGCCTCTCAAGAACCGGGCCTTTAACGACAGCATCGATTTTATACATCTTTTTATTTCAAAAGTACACAAACAGGACCAATATCGTTCAATAAGGCAAAGCTCAAATATTAATAACCACTCACATCAGAGGACTCAAAATCTCATAGTCACAGTTTATGGGTACCACTTGCAAATCATAAATAAAACTCTTTTTTCTTCATATTTATACCAGAACTTGGTTTTTTTTTTCTCAACATGAAAAAAGATCATAACAACCACATTACAGCCCCACCCACATATAGTCATCTTCAGTATTAGTATTTTTTTTCTCCTCCTGAATCATTATTGTCCATGAAAAGTCAGAGTGGGCAGAGGAAAGGTGCGCCTGTGTTTCTCCGCGTCGGTGTAACGTGGCTCTAATGCCCAGTTCCAAGCCCAGCTACAGAACCAAGCCCTTAGCTGCTACCTGAAAGGACTGAGCATATAGAGGTGAGTGTCGGTGGGTGTTACTGGGACACATGTGCAGTTTTAAGCTACTAAGTGCATTGTAAGCATTATTACTACGTTTCTCCCCGGAAACCTCTCCGTGCAGCTAAAGCACAGTAATGATCACTAGTCACTAGGCATCCATTATCAATCCTTTCAAATAAGCACCTTGTGGGGACGCGCCTCTGGGCTCGGGGCTTTGTAGGTGGTGAGTTGAAATTGGGCACAATTTTTATTAGGGGCAGCAGGAGTGCTCTTTTTTTGTGGCATCGATGCGATTCTTTTGTTTGCAGAGCCAAGGACGATCCGAGTCGTGTGCTGGATGGAGAGGCGTGGCCAGCTCTGGTCACCTGGGGAACAGGGCCAGCAGGACGCAGAGCAGCGTCGCCGCGAGAGACGGAGCGAGAGAGCCGACGCCTCCGCACTCCATCGAGTTTTCCTGGAGAAAGAAGGAGCCATTTTATGGACTAATATGGAATAACTTAGTGATAGTGAGCGAAGGATATATTGCAAATAGTACTGTGTGTGTGTGTGTGTGTGTTGCAAATACCTCAGGGTGAAAGGGGTGACAGGTATCCGGGCGCCTCCTGTCCTTTTGCGTCTTCAATCTCTCGCACTTCAGAGATTCATTATGTGCAGCTGAAGTCAAGGTCAATAAGTCATTAACAGACAGTGTGTACCCTCTGCAGGGTGTTTTCCTGCCCGACTGTACTTCTTGTGCATAATGGAAAGGAATGCGTTTTACCATAGAAAGAGGTAGGGCGATTTTTTAAAGAGCATGACGTGCAAAAAGAACTGGCTCTGAGCAATGTTTGCTGATTTTTTTTGCATGACAACAGAAGATCTCAAAAACAAAACAATCTGTGGTTGACATATACAATATGTATAGTATGAATCTACAGTGAAATAAACCCGGGGTAGGGTGCTTTATTGGATTGAGATTCATCCATCCGTCCATCCATCGGCAGTAAACTGAGGTATTCCAGAAGTCCCTCTCGCCAACAGCCTCTTCCAGCTCTTCCTGGGGGATCCTGAGGCCTTCCCAGCACAGATGGGATACATAATCGCTCCTGTTTCAGATGTTGTCCCACACACTGTCCCAATCTCTTTCATTCGCAGAAGAGGCACGAGGGCAAATAAACTCCCCGAAGCCTCCCCACAAAATAAATGCGCTTCATTATTCCCATCAAATTACATCCATGGACATATGTTGGCTATAACGTTTCTGCGCTGGAAAAAACGAAATGGCTCCAATAATAATAAAAACACAAGGTAATAAAGATGATGAGGTAATTGCTCAGTGGGGAGAAACAGTCAATCTGGGAAATTTGCAACAGGTTGGCTGTATGAGCCATTTAAGATCACTTGCAAGAACCATCCATCCATTCAATTATTCATTTACTTAATAGAATGTTCATTCATTCTTAATAAACCTCTACCCAGCAGGTCTTGGGTGGAGGGATGACTGAATCTTCACAGAAAAGTGACACATCCCCTCCCTTATATTATATCATCACAGTATTTAATATTTTTGATGACAGTATAACTCATTCTCAAGTCCAAGTTTTTTTTTTTTTATCCAAATCATGCAACGGTCATTGTATTTCATTCAGGAGAAATGAATCAAAGAAACTTTTCTAAATGTTGTCCTGCAATAACCCCCCCAACCACCCCCCAACCCCCAGTTCTCCAGTGAAAGGATATACATGATTTCGATGGGGTCCATGGTGATTGGCTCGAACATGCTGCAGTCGCACTTGCTGTCCACCACCACCATGAAGAGATTACTGCTGGGGATCTGCTGGATCACAAAGGACCTGCCAATCACAGCGGAGACAGCCAGAAACAGGGAGATGAGTAAGGGGGGAGGAGAGAGGAGGGGAGGGGAGAGGGAGAGGGAGCAAGGGAGGTCAGAGTTGGATTGGCAAGTAGACAAGGCGCGTTGGTTATGATGTACATGTCCATGTGTGTCGGAGGATTTGTGTTACGAGTGTTCACGTTCTCCCCCGGTGGAGACCGGACTGGATGGATGTCAAGAGGACGACTCGTCTCACCGCCAGCCGTCAATAAACAGACAAGAGACGCACAGATAAAGTATTCCTGCATACTTCTCTAACTCACTCCATCCGCTCTTCTTCCTCATCCTCTTCCCGTCTTTTGTCTCTGTTATATTCCGTCCAAGGCGAGCACCAATGAAGTGTTGCTGAATATAAAACACTCCAAAGGCAGACAAATGGGAACCACACTTCTGTGCTCATAGCTTCCCATGGCTGCGTTTTACTGGCCTGGAAGATCAGGCCTCGCCTCAGCCTCCTGGCCGATGATTTACGACCGCGGATAAGCTTTATGAAGAGGAGAGGTCATAAAGATGATCTCTTCTTTCTGTCACCCTTTCTTTCTTTATCTCTCTCACTTCTCTCCCCTCCCTCTCTTCTGCCACAGCTGGGTGATTTATCAAGTTCTCTGCGAGGCGTTTATCAGACACGTATGGGAACATGCACGTGTGACGGAGCGAACACACACGGGTGTAAAAAGAGACGTGCATGCGCTGTCTCGACTCGTGTCAAGGAGGACAGGAACCAAGACGAAGAGAGAGAGACCTGACGGATCAAGACAAAACCTAATACCTACGGGAATATCTCCATCCTCTCTAATTTAATACCATGACCAATTTCATCTGACCACAGACGGCCTCTAATCCCTGAGTAGCACCAATCCACCGCACCGTAATGCAGTTATCCCACCGTGACCGACCAAACCCGACCAAACCAACCCGAGAATGAGCCAAGCCAGTTCCAATCAGGGTGAATTAGGATCTGCTGATGTTTAATAATCCTTGCTCACCCCTGCACAGTGCCGGGCCCGCCCAACTCAGCCCGCTGATAGAAAGCAGAGCAAGTGATCTCGGAGAAAAGACTTAAACATATCCTGACAGCCCAGCTGCTGGCCTTGAACATACTCGGTGCTGGGAAAGGGAGCGCTACACCCTATATGAATGCACACACACACACATATATGGACGTGTACAATACACTGTGCATAGATTCACAGAGACAGACATCTGTGCATGCTCTCTTGCACAAACACTGACGGTACAGACAGATGAATGTGTTCTAGACATGGTCTCCTGACGCAGTTTCTTCCAGGGATTTTGGTCAAGAGAGAAAGAGAACAGAGACATGAAGACAGAGACAGAGTGGCAGAGAGGAGGAGAACCGTCTGAGCGACATAAAGACTGACGGCAAGAGAGATAAATCAGTGAAAGAAGAAGAAATCAAGAGTTAGATTGATGTCAAAGCTGATGGACTGTAATAAAAGATAAAGAGACAATGGAATGATGACAGATCGTGTCACACATCACACAATCTGTCGCTGATCTGATAAAAATAAGTACAGATTATCATCAGATTTTTGCTCTGGGAGGAAGAGGTTTAAACTTTCGAGTGTTATCTTCGCTGATCCTCATTTTAGTGTTTAATGCTAAAACGAGATTAGTTTAATCACAGTTCATTTACTAAACAGTCCGTTTTGTTTTTGTACATTTTCTGTGCTCAGTTTTGGCTTAATGAAATACTTTCTGAGTGTGTGTGTTCTGCGGATAATGTTCAAATTTTTTCCAGCTATTTAATCACTGGATAACTGAACCATAACTGCAAGCACTCTATGGTTTTTAGAAATATCTGTCATCACCATTGGGAAATGTGACCAGTAATTACTGTGAGTAATTTAACAATTATTAATTCAGTGAGCTGAAATGGCTCCAATAAAATCTCAATAAACACACTGGTGGGTATTCAGAGTAATGCCGTCATTGTATTTCCATTTCTCGCTATTACTTCTTGGGAAAATGGGCACCATGATATAGAATTTAATTTATGTATTCAAGGAGTTCTATAGATATAATTGTCCTTTATATTTCTGTCTTCCAGTAGGTCTGGGTGCAAATGCAGCTATGAATATGTGGCTGAGAAAGATGAGTCATGAGAAAAATCATGTTACACAAAGCCAAAAAATTTCAAAAGTGAACAATTTGAAATGATTATAAATAAATAACAAATACGGGGACTTAATTGACCATAAAAATACTAATTTAATTTAACATTTTAAACTTGGAGATGATTAAAACATCATGATCTTATAATCGCCAGTTGCAAAGTTTGCTCTATCATTTCCGTTACTGTCAGATAGCGTCTGATCTGAAAAGCTCTTCTCTTCTGCAACTGTATCTATTTAAAATGCTGTGTTGAAGATAGAACACATGCTTCATAGTATGTTCAGACATATTAAACACAATTATCTCAGCAAAGCCATAATTATTATTGTTGCCATGGAAAAAGGAGACGGATTTTTGTTTCTCACAGATGAAACCACGTCTACATGTGCGACTGTAGACTTAGAGCCCGTTGCAAATCGAAACAGTCGACAGTCGGGTGAAACGAGAAGGAGCCTGTGGAGGGGCAGGATATATGGCCGCGAGTATTGTCCCTAATAGTCCCCTTGAAGACCTTCTCTGGATGGAGACATGACAAACTCTTTGTCCTGAATCTCACATTACAGTCTGGAGAGGCTGGCTCCATACAGACGCTTAAACTATAATATCATTCCCATGATTTTGATGTTTTTTTGCTCTATCGCTGTTTCAGCCATCAGGAAGTCATGGACAAATACAAATACCCACATCACACAGAGACAGACACACACACACACACACACACACACACACACACACACACAGTCAGACCGTGCAGTAAAGAGAGGTTTAACAGGCGAGCTCTTAGGGTATATTTCCTAGAGCATAAAGTACACACACGTGTCCCAATGAAAATATGAGAGAAAGGCCTCAGTCAGCCTGTAACGTGAAACAGATGTTTATCGCCAATATCCTCTATTACTAATATGAGCTATAAAGTTCCAAATAACCAAAATAAAAAACTCCATTTTACTTTGTCATATTCATTGTGCTTTAAAAAAGATTTATTTGAGGGCGACACGTTGCCCAGAGCTCACGGCTCTGCCCACTAATCCCTGTTCTGGTTTCATCATTGGAGATGCGGCCTTTATTTTTTAAATAACATGCTTATGTCATGTGTCTATGTGTGTGTCTGTGTTTGTCTGTGTGTGTGCATATGTGTGTTTGGGGTCTGACTGCATCCCCAAACCTCATTTTGCTCCTGGCACCCAGGGCAGTGGTTACCCTGCTGACCTTGTGGGGCTGTACCGGCTGCAGACACACAATGAAAACACATGCAAGCGCACTCACACACACACGCACACACACACACACACACACACACACACACACACACACACACACACACACACACACACACGCATGTAAACGCACACACACTCACACACACAGACTTCCCTGGCAGTTCCACAGCTGGGAGCAATGATGGGCCCATTGGAGGGATCCAGAGAACACCCCGCAATTGCCTGACAGAAAAGCCCAAATTGTTAATGGGGACCACACTCATTTTCCCATTTTTAAAGGAAGCATTTTTTTTTTCACCTCTCTCCCTCATCTCTAAATGCCTTGTATTTCAAACTGCCAAAGGAGAGAGTGAGTGGCCGTGAGCGGTGGCGTGTTTATTTGTGATGGATTGCCGGGATAGAAGTGTTTTCAATGGACAACAAATGATTTAAACGTGTTTCTCGTTATCAGGGATTATGGAGGTAAAAAAATATTTCACCAACACAAGAGTTAACGGGATAATTCATTTTCCTTGTTTGCTTGTGTTACGGAGCGGCGACGACGGCCAGCTTACATCCAACGAGTTTCATGTTGCAATAGACAGACATTGAGGTCATTGTTGATGTGACCTATTGTTGTTTATTTATGTTCACTGGGTCTGTTTGTGTGCGTCATACTTGATGCAGCCGTCACAATCGATGTTGCCTGTGTTCTCTTTGATGGTCCTCTCCGAGACGAAGGCCGGGTACTCGGTGTCACATGGTACCTGCGTGGTCCGACCTATCCTCTGAGCTGAGGGCAGGGAGGACGGAAGGGAGGAAGGAAGGAGAGAGAGAACGAGAAAGAACGAGAGAAAGAACGAGAAAGATGAGATGAGAGAAAGAAGGAAAAAGAACATGAGTCAGAGTCGGTGAGTAAGTCATGGAACAACCATCTCAAAGTCAAATATATATTTAAAATAGTTATGCAAATATATTGCAAGCTAACAGTCAAACAGACCACATCCTTACAAACATACACGTTTGAAAGAAAGCAGCATTTCTGGAGCGGAGCTGTCTCCTGTCCTGCCCCAGACGTTTCCAGTGTGAATCTAGGCCAACGACTAATGCAACATTGCTTGAACTCTCCTGCCACCTAGAGGTCTCAAACAATACTGCAGGGAGAAATGGACTAAGGAGACACGAACATTACATTTTTAAGTTTGGGATGTACATTTTTTTTAAAGCAACCTTATTAAAACAGGGGCTCATAGGACTTATTTGCATAACGCAGATTAACATTTGAATACATATGGTTTTATTTTGTGAACTCAGCTGTATCACAGAGATCGACACGTATTTTGCTTTTTACAACACAGATTTCTAAAGATGGTGGATCACGAGTGTAATTTGAATGGAGTGGTTTAATTACAGGGTGTCAGTAGCGCAGCAGCATGAAAAAATGTGTGTGTGTGTGCAGTTGTGTATTAAGTATACATGTGAGGAACGCAAGCCTACATGTATAAACGTCTGGGATTAGTTCGGCTCGAGGGGCTGTGTAGATTGGGTTACGGGCTGCTAAGTTGGGGTGTTTCAGCCGTGTGTCACCGGCCTGTGTCTCTATTGTAAAGAGATATAGAAAGTGCTGCTAAGACCTGGGGCTAGCCAGCTGTGAAATTGTCTTGACTGCTTGGCGAGCGGCGGTGCCCAGCTTCACTTCACTCAGGATAAGAGTGTGCAGGGAAAGCATTTTATACACTGTTGTGTTGTGGTTCTCGCGTCCCCCACTTCCCTCTCCCTCTCTCTCTCTCTCTCTCAAACGCACACACATTCAAATATGAAATATTTTCATATTAGTTTTGGCTGAAGTTAATACTACAATGTGACGACGCTTAGTGAAACAGTATTCAACACTCCATAAAACATAAGGCATCAAAATAGAGCTTGGCAGCAATCGTATGAGAATGTGTGTGTCCGTGTGTTTTCATGGGAGAGAAAAAGTGGGACGGGAAAAGAAAAGAAAGACATAAAACAGAGAAGGAGAGAAAGAGAGAGTGAGAAGACGAGTGAGGGAGAAGCCTTTTTTTTTCTCCTGTTACAAAGCGGATATTGCTTTCCACCGCTACCAATATGACACACATCCTCACAGATCATAAAACCATTAAGTATAGCCCCTTCTGGACACACAAACAAATACAAATCTGTGTGAAGACAGACATGCACCCACACACACACGGAAACACACACACACACACACACACACACACACACACACATACTCGCTCTTGCTCTCACACTGAGGTCACTTGAGGTAATCTTGTGTTCTGCCATTTATACTTTTCGGTTTTGGATTCTGTCTCTTTATTCTGTTTTTCCAGTGGTCACACTGACTCAGACCGGGAGGAAATGGAGGGGAGATGGTGAACATGGAGACAGAAGGTCAGTGCTGGGGACGCTGGTTGTTTTTTGTTTTTTTCTGTGCACAGGAGAAAGTTTTCCATGTGAACTCAAACAAAACCTTGAAAAAAAAGTGAAATAAAAAATAAGCCTTGAAAGGGATTATGTTTGATATTTCAAGTTTACAATAACTATGTAAGTAAAAGCGTTAGAGAACTATGAGATTCATAGGAATACTCTGTCTGTGCTGTGTCCAAAAACAATATCTGCAAGATAACTTTGTCTCATAAAGGATTATGTTGGCCGTTTCTAGAAAAGGGAAAAAATATGTTTTGGAGCTTTCAAAGAAAATCAAACGATATTTGACTTTTCTTTTGCCTTTTCTTTTACCTTTTCATTTTTGTTTCTGACAATCAAATCAAAGACCCAAAAATTACTGACATACATGTAAAATATAAATAAGTACTAATGAAGTATTGAGTATAAAAAACACAAAACTAAACATGTATTTTTTTCCTTTATACTTATTGGATCTATCAGTGATTAATAACATGTTTCCAATTTATGTATCATATATTTTAGAGTTCATTATCAACTACCATATGCTTTCAAAATAAAATATGTTATGAGTTGTGTACATTCACCTATGTGTGTGTGTGTGTGTGTGTTTGATAGAGACAGAGACAGTATATGATTGTGTGTTTTTACCTTTAACTGTGATGTCAGAATACCACCAGCTGTACAAGTTGAACTCGAGCAGGAATCTAAATATGGAGACACATCGACAATAACAATCCACTCCAACACATGCTTATATAATACACTCTGTAGCACTCTCTCCTGCAGCCATTTTTTTTACCAGTATGTTTAAAGTTTCTGCAGAGGAGAAAAATGTATTCTCTTACAAACATTACATTATAAAAACAACCACTGCACAAACATGAATCTTTGCTAATTGCCAGTTATCGTAGTCGGATATTAATCATGTTTATAAGGTTATTGGATGTCTTGGAAACTTTGAATCGAATCAATCATATTTTTTAATGTGTGTAAATTATCCAGGTTTGCCTGCCACATCATGCAGGGTAGTGCTCGATCCAACTCTTGTAAATCAGACTTGTTAAAATATCAGTGTTGTGTAACTTGTCAGCGCATGACAGTTTATATAATTAATGTGTTTATGTAAAAATATGATTGTACTTTCTCGGTTTATAAAGTAATTGAATAAATACTCATATAAATAGCAGCTTTAATGGAAAAATATGTGTATGTAAAAGAATTGTTCGGATGGCAGTAGAGGGGATTTCCTAATTACTGCATTATGTGTATAGACACAAATGATAGAATGAAAATAATTTAAAAATAATAATTAAACTTTTATATATTTAGCAGATATAAGTAGAGGTTTCTGTCAATCATATTTACATCAACATTTAATATTTAATTGGATAAAGCACAATTGAAGAATAAGTGGGAAATGAGGGACATGAAAAACATTTGATAAGACATTATATAAACATTTTCTAGGACAAAAAATTCTGTGACAGACTGTAAAATCGCAACTGACAACTCAATCCTCCCATGATGCACTGTTGCGACAACAGACCACCCAGAACACTGCACAACGTGGCATCACAGGAAAAGCCCTGGCTACAGGAAACATCAGGTAGCCATTACTGCTCCTGATCACCGATGATCACGTTGACGCACATGTGAAGGCACTTGTAAACAAACATACAGAAAACACACACATATATATATATATATACTCACAAACACACGGTCAACCTCAGACAGGAGAGGCCACCGTGTGACTCTCGGGAAAACACATGTACGCAGCATGTGCATGCCATTAGCAACAGACACAAGACACTCTCGCACACACAGAAGTCTTACATGACAAGCTCGGTCAGGATCCACTTCACGGCCGAGAAGAAAGCAAAGTAAGGCTGCGAGAGGGGGGAGAAAAAAGAGAGAGTGAAAAAATATTGATCCTTGATGCTAAATACACAGAGGATGTTGTCCCCACTTTGCGTTACAGCGTGTTGAAAAAAACATGTGGTACTCACATCCAGCAGTGTGTGTCCACTGCCGCTGCTCTCTGAAAAAACCCAACAAAGAGCCTGGTAGTCGTACAGAGTGACCCTGGGTGGATAAATATAGACAAGAGAGGACAAAGAGCGAGACAGACACAGAGTTAAAGTGAAGAAGATGGAGGTGGAATATTTTTTAGAGTTTTGACGTTTCATAATAAGGCCTTTGTCGGGGTCAATAAAGCGCGGATAAGTTAAGTCTCGGTTCATACATTCCCTCTGCTATTAAATGCCTGCGGGGCCGCTCGGGCTGCTGTGTGGGAGCAGGAAGGGAAGATCCCACCTCTGCTATAAGTGCTGCTTTACCTACGGATAATATATTGGATGGATGTGGCAAGAATGGGAAAAGGAAAGCAACGAAAATCCCAGGGCTTCCCGCAAGGTCCCTCAAAGTGATGTAGGGAGATGGGTGTGTGTGTGGGTAGATGATTTGGGGATATTGGGGGGGATATCAGGGGATTTGAGGGGCTTAGTAGACCCTGAGGGTGTGAGGTCTGGGTCTGCCTGCATGGGTGAGGTTATTGAGGGGGTTCGTAACACACAAATACACAAGTACACACACAGGACATTCATTCTCATAGCCTGCAGACAGCTCCCTATATACTTGACAATACTTTGAGTGCGAACGTGTGTGCGAACACGTGTGTGATGTCTGACTGGGCTCGGTCTATCCGCAGCCCTGGGCGCTGTTCAAACCTCAGTCGCAGCGCCGGTGACACGTAGCTCCAACACACCGCCAGGAACCAATTAGTGCTAAGCCCGGCCACATAATGGTGTTAGCAGCAGACCCAGACCGATGTCATATTTGTGTATATGAGTGCGTCTCTTTGCCTGGGCGCACAACACAGATCCCTCTCTCCAGGGCGTGTTGATTAGTTGACTGAACAATACAGCGGTTTGCCAACATTTGTTTTCGTCCTCTGTCTTGATGCTGGCAGTTGAATTCAAGCCGCCGGCTCGCGCCAACTATAAGTGGCACACTTTAAAATTTCTTCAATGTTTTTTTAATCAAGAGAAAAAACTGCGCTTCAACCCGGCACGTTAATTCTCCACAGATGGCACCGAGTTAAGACAGATCGTATCGGATTCATTAGTGTTAAGATCTATAAGCTCTATTACTCATCATGCTAATACTCCACTGACACGAGTTATATTAAACATTCATCATACGTCGCACTCAATTTTGAGTAATCCCTCATCATCTGACATTAAAGATCCAGTCGGGAAAGCTCTCTTAGGCCTCTTTGTCTTTATGAGTGGGACCGTAAACCATCTGCTGTCAGCTTTTCAGTTTCATCCCCATGATAAACAGGCGTGGTTGTCTACATGTGCGATGATTTGTCACTGGTGATTTTTATACACTGAGACAGCATGGCAACTAAAATTACTGCCTCGTGGTTGTGCGCCTCTGCCAGCCAGTCAAGTGGCAGCTTACGTCCGTGTCTGTCCAGACTCCACTGAGGACTTTAAGGGAATTTAATAAAAGCTATGAAGGCTATGTTGTCATAATTAGCCTTGACCAGAAACATTGACCTTGACCTTTGACCATTAAAAGTTCATCTTTGAGGTAACAATATTCTCTGCAGGCTGCCCTGAGATACTGTATCCATAAGAATGTAAAGGACCATCAATACAACCCCAGAACATGTGAGATGGAATTTTATAGTATATTTTGTCACAATTAGAATGTGAAGCATAGAGTTTAGCTAGAAACATGTTTTGTGAGGTGATAATGAAAAATCTATAGCTCATCTTTGTGTTTTCAGGCATGAACTCCAGAAAATCTTCAGAGAATTGGGTCCAGACTTTCTTGTCCAGAGTTTAACTTTCACATATGAAGGAGAGGAGATTGTACGGGTCAGATGCGTTAAAAACAACAAGAGAATTTAAAAACATTTACAAGAGGGATGGCATCTAGAGAATGCAGGAGGCAGACATGACACGACTTATCAATTCAGCCGAGGAAATCACTTATTTCTGTTTACAGCACATCGACATTGGCCATAGCCCTCATCACCAGAACCTCTAGAATCTTGTTGTCTGGATACTGCATTCACAGTGAACTTGACCAAACTCATCCTTAAATATTTTCCAAGGCTTTACTGAGATATTGCTTTTATGACAATCTAACAATCAGAAGGACAACCCCTGAAACGAATGCCTCAGGCACTGAAAAACACAGAGCTGACTGCTGGGTAAGGTCCTGCTGGAGTGTTGGAATAAATGTGGTTATAAGCTTCTGTGCAATCTGAATTTACACTTAACTGTGCAACTGGGCTAGGGCTCAGCAAATGTAAGAACGCAGCTGTGTGACTCCTCATTCAAAGTACAGAATGTGACTGCAACTGTCCGCCTCTCTGTGTTTCTGCTCAGTAATTCTGAAAAAGGTAACCTCCTCCTGGCTTAAATTTCCAAATTAATTGCAGAATGTCACAACCCACTGCTCCTGGCGTTTTCCAGGAGACACCGATCTAAAACAAGCTGGACATGCGTGAATGCGTCTACATGTGTGTGTGTCCGTGTGTGTGTGTGTGTGTGTGACTTCAGGTTTCTCCTAATTCCATCATTTCAGGAAAAGATTTGCTGTAATCCCCTAACGGAGAACTCTGCTGAGCGAGGGGTCAGAGTTCAGCGCTGAATAGCTCAACACGATTGGCCACGTTAAGAGCTGTCAGCACCAGGGCAGACGTGCTCTCATTCTGCAGCCGGCCTGACATTATGCACATACATTTACGCACGGAAACACACATACACATGTGTTGGCACATATATGGACACATTCATACACACACACACACACAGTTTGAAGTCCTTACCTCTTAAAAGAGCCCATCTGCAGAAGCTTACTCATTACAGCTCCCTCTGCTTCTCCAAAGAATTTCCCCGTCTGAGAAGAAAGACAAAGAGATTTTCTTTTTTATTATTATTATTTTTATTATCTTTATTTTTTTTTCTTTTTCTTTAATAAAAACAATTCATGATAAAATGAAACTAACTTTAAAAATACAAGTTTAAAAATCAACACATGCATAGTCAAGTTCATCCACAAGAGAAACTTCTATTCAGAGATTTTCTTGGAACTGAACTAAGAATAAATTCTTTAAAACAAACCCTGTCTTCAGGATCTCATATCCCACATGTTCCAATTACACACAAATGACCTGTTGACATTATTCTGCAGAGGTCTATCGTCTCGTCTCATTTAAAGGAGATAGTTCATTTGCTCACTTCCACAGAAGAATCTGAGATGTCTTTGTGAACTACATCCGCTGGGGCTCTCTGATACAGTACCTGTTCTCCTCAGTAAAGGTTCAACTAACAACGGAGAAGTGTTTTTTTAAAAGTGTTTTTTTATCTGTTGCATGGGTGATCCCATGCAACAGATAAAAAACAGTAAACTATTTATATTTCCATCCATAGGCTCAAAGGATGAACTACATGCTCCATCCCTGCTCATCCTTTTTTCCTTGACATCTGGGAGGCAAACGATCCGACTTCAGCTGCTCCTTGCTCGTGTAACCACCTCCCAGAAACAACACAAAATGGCCGGATATGACCCAGCCTGGTATAGATTCTCTAGTTTATCCACTCAAGACCTACTCCTGACCCTTCACGCATTTTAAAAAGAACATTGTGTGTCCCATTGTTAGTCGATGACCTTTCCACTCTTTAACGGACATTGAGAGGAAACAACCTGACAAGAGAAAAGCCTAAATGCACCCTCTAATTAAGAATGATTAAAGGATGGGACCCAGCAAGAGAGAAACACGAGAAAAGAACATGCAGAGGAGTGGAAGGGCAGCGACGGCCAGCGGACTGGCTCCTGGATGAGCCAAAACCAGAGTGACAGCATGTCTGGTGACAGCTGAGCAGAGAGTCCACGCCGGGGCAGCACCATGTCTCCTTGAGAGCAGCCGAAACAACAACAGTGTGCATCTCATGCAAAAAAAAAATCGTTAGAAACAAATCGAGGAGAACATGCACCATGGATTATAATGTAAGGTCAGCTCTGGATTTGCACAAGTTATTTATACCTTGAATAAAAATGCAAAAGCATGACATTCTATCCAAACTTACAACTCATACATAATTAACCCGGAGTGAATATGAATTGTAGACCTCAAATCCACGATTCACTAATAATCTGGCCTATATGCACGGATTCAGTTTTCAGATCTTCTTGATTTGAAATAACATCTGAATTTCGGTGTTTTTTGAGCATGCAGGGGAAACACAAATAAGTTCCATCAACACCCACTTTTAAAACATTATTAACAAACAAACATTTTTATTGATTGTTGCCTGTGTGTGTGCACGTCTCACCAGAGTATAGTCCTCGGCCACCAGAACGAAGCCATTGTTGTCGATGAGGTAGCAGTTGATATTCTGTTAAATAGAAAGTGTAAAAGCAGTTGTGAGAAGCAAAAGTGACAGAATACACGGAGGGTTGTCTGAGGAAAGGAAGGACGACTGACCTCATCATCACAGCTGATGGAGCATTTCCCATCCAAAGCTGCACACTATAAGAAAAGAATATGTATCTGCACATATCTGAATGTCACACCAAATACTTTATTCTGTTTGTGTGAGAGAACAAATCCCTTCTGTCAGCGGAAAACTTTGAATGTATTCCAATCATAAAAAAAGAGAAGAATAAAACAAACTGATGACCTTCCGTCTTAAAAGTTCACGAGTCGTTAAATATTCTTAACATGTGGGGACTTTAACAAAGGCTGCTCTATGAAAATGTGTCCTACATATTCATAACCAGGCAGCCAGGGATAAGAACAACATGGTTAGTGTTTTCTCTTTTGACTTTACTCGCCTTTATGTTGAATTTGTATGTATTTTTCTGCTACTCTGGGCAGCCCGGGTCATTGGCTCAGACGACATTAGTTATTTTATTTTTACAAGTGTGTTTGTATTATATGTGTGAATGTGCAAACATGCAGGATGTGTGTTTATGCATATGTACCTGTCTGCTGGCTGTCCAGAACTTCCTCTGAAAGAACTCCAGTTTCATCTGGATACCCACAGCTGGAAGAGAGACGACACAGTCACCGAGGTGTATCAACGGGGAGTGTGTGTGTGTGTGTGTGTAAGGGAATGTGTGTGTGTGTGTGTGTGTGTGTGTGTGTGTGTTGTGTGTGTGTGCTTCTCAGCCCGTGGAGGTGATCTTTATCCGAGGTCATTTCATTAACCCCCCAAACTGAGGGAAAAGCAATTACACCCTGCATCATACATGCATCAGCTTATTTAGCTGGAAGGGGTGTGTGTGTGTTATATTGTACAATCTGCGCACATCTGCCGCTAACCACACTCAAAATGCAGTTTCACACGATTCTAAACCAGACCTCTCTCTCTCCTTGCCCACATGAAATCCATCCAATTCCTCAGTCTGCCTCCCTGTAGTTATCCCAACAGACATTTCCTCCGTTGGTACACAGAGCTGCTCTCACTTCCATAAGCCTCATCACAGCAGGTCCCTCAACGCATAGATCTGACCAGAATTCCATGAGTTGGGAAAAAAACTGCCGCTGACTTTAAATATGTCAACCTTTTCAGAGTTGGCGCAGGAAAGTTTGACACATTCACCACAGGCTTTAACTTCCCCCCCTCTCCTCTGCGTCCTCCGCTACCACTACCCCCTGCTACTAAGACTCAGAGGACCCCAGCTTCTCTCTCAGTGGGGGTTTGCAATGCTTTGAGGGGGGGGGGGGGGGTGTAAGTATAAGTATTTCCAGGAGCAAGATCTAGAGCTTGATCCAAGTGCTTAGCAGCCACAGGTAGTAAACTAAATGCAAAGAAATGCAGCATTTCAATGGATTTCACAGCCAGAAGAAACCACAGTGAGATAGATTTGTGTGTGTATCGATTGGCCTTTTTTCGATGGATAGAATACACACCAGTCAGCCACAACATTAACATATACAAAAATAAGCAAATAATATAAAATAAAGTTCCAAATAAAAGGATCGCAGGGCTGTTGTGTGCCTCCTCCAGCCAGTGCAGATTCTGTCTTCAAATTTTTACATAACTCTTCCGCATTCATACAAGGTCACTGTAAACTTTGACCACTGAAACATGATAAGTTCATCTTTGAGGCAAAGTGAAAACTGAAACAGTCATGAAAAATCACATCCAAGAGGCCAATGGCGGGTTTTTGGAGGTCACTGTGACCTTGACCTTTGACCACCAATATCTAATCAGCTAATCAGTGCGTCAAAGTGATTTGTTCAAGATTCGCTAAGGTCAGTCCTGATATATCACATTTAGATGAGATGTTCCTGAGATATTAAATTCACAAGGCAAAACATGTGTTTGAGAGGTCACAGTGACCTTTAAGCTTTGACCACCAAATTCTTATCAGGTCATCCATGAGTCCAAGTGAATTGTTCAAGGTTCCCTACGAGCAAACCTGATATTTCACATTTATCACAAGATACTGTATGTCACTGTGACCTTGACTTTTGACCTCCGAGCACCAAATTCCAAAAGTGAATGTTTCTACCAAATTTGAAGACATTCATCAAGCTGAACTCAAGATATCACGTTCAAAAAAATCTAAACACAATTTGTGAGGCAAAACATGACCTTTGACAAGGCACCACATTTAGATTGTGAGGCCACCGAGACCTTGACCTGCTGAATTTGAAGAAAGGCTTAAATTGCTAAAGGCATTCTTGTGATATCCTGTTCACGGAAATGGGACAGACGGACGAACCCAAAACATCAAGCAACTTGCTTTTGACCGGCATGGAGGCGGTATCAGTAAAGTGGTATCGAGCCACTGGAGGCAGTGTTGTAAATGACATATATGATGCATCGGATATTTATTCCAAAAAAGACACATATGCAATTGATATGCAACTGAGCAAAAGCTATTTTTATATTTCTCAAATGTTTTATTGAAAATATAAAGCAGTGTTTCAGAAGAGTCACATTTGGAGAATCAAAGTCACACAGGAAGGACAGTGAGACATACGATGAAGTGAGTGGACGTTCAGGTGGGATCGGAATAATAAATCAATCACTTAGAGCTGTATGTTGCAAACGTGAAGGGACCGTGATCGGTATCAGTGAGGAATCTTCCACTGGATTGCACGTCTTTTAGAGTGATTGCATGTTTGCGTGATTGTTTAAAGGCAGAGGGGAGGGGGGGCTGCTGTGGCCTGTTTTAGTCCTTGCCCAGAGAAACAGGTGCAGATTATCCCATCATAAGCTTTGCCAGATCCTTTCAGCAGCCCACAATTTTCTACACCCACATGGAAACCCCAGGAGAAGAGTCTAATTTAAGATGCTGGGCAACGGCAATGGAAACACACATGGTACAAAAACCAGAGTGAACCTTGATCTTCACGCCAATAAAAGATAAAGGGGTCATGCACCCTAAAAAAACAAATAAAAGAAAGAGAGATACAGAAGGAAAATAAGCTAATTTGGTAGACGGAACACTCAATTGATATTAAATGCTAAAATGCACAGCAGCTCAGGAAGGAAAATAACTCCTGGGTACATACATCAAATATGAGCAGTGCATGGGTTTGCTCTATAAAAAGGGTATTAGAGGTTAGAAGGGCACTGATGTTGGCTGGTACCTGAAAGTCGGCTCAGAACAAAGACAAAAGCCCAAATCTGTCTCACTAATGCCTGGGAATTATCTGCATTATGGGGGAACATTTAATTTCCCTAGGTATGGTTTATGAACTTGGGGGTATTTACGCCCTGAGCTGGTTTTATGAGTCCAAAGATGAAGAGACTTCAAATCCACTCCAAATCCCCCCCCATCACCCGTCTCCAATCTGCGCAATCCCAGGCAGGGAGAGATGACAAGCACTTTAAAGCCTGCAGATATTTGGGATTCTGCTGAGGATTGCATTAATGTACACATCCATTAGCACGAGGGAGCATCTGAGTTTATGTTTATGCACGTGCCTGTGTGCTGTGCAGGGGCAGTGAGCATCCAGCGCTGTGAGAGAGAGAAGGTGATTCGTAGATTTGGTGTTTCCACGGCAGCTACACGGCGCAGGGGCGGATCATGTCAAGATGCCGAGGGAACATTCAGAGGATGAGCAGAACAGGAGGCTGCTGTCAAGGCTGCCAGCCGTCTGCAAGTCTCAGGCTCCTCTGACCTTTTCTTCCAGACTGTTCTTCTTGATAATATAATCAATTTTGTTTTATCTGGGAGATAATCTAGAAAATTAAAAAAATATTGTTTTTTCATTTTACGGTTGATATTAAAAAGTGTTTTTTAAAAAAAAAAAATCTGTATCATCTTAATCTCTTAATGAGCAAGACGGTGCGATAGAAACAATCGTGTCCAAATCAGGCAAAACCATCTCTGTACTTGTGCCCTTAAGGCTTCGCTGCCACATGCGTCACAGGAGATATACATAAGTCACATGGTAGTGATAGCATTCTGGTCACAGGAGGAATAGAATAGAGTGTAATCTTCTCCCTCCCTTCGCTTGTAATTTGATGCCGAACATTTTTAGACGTCGCGGAGCAAACACTTCAGACTGTCTGGACACATCAAGCATATGGGCTCTTGGCAAATATTAAGGTGTCATCACACATTTGATGATGAAATTCCGTTTGTTGGTACATGCCTGCTCAAGTGTGAGTTTGAGTGTGCACACGCATGCAGTTGCAGGCCCCTATACATGCATGCATGTTTGTTTTTTAACACATCCTTATTAGTGCATTATTTGCCAAAGGCTGATATCTTCACACATTTACCCCAGTCAAGCTACACTAGATATGAGCTGGTGCCACATATCGACTTTTTATTATTTATGACAGGATGAAAATAATTGTTATGCCCCTCAGCGGAAGAAAGGATATAAACCCGGATGGACAGGAGGGCAAACAGGAAGGGTTCAGAAAGCCAAGGTCATCTTGTAAGCTTCATCATTTTCATCATTAAAAATGATTCAATGATTAATCTCTCTCTGTCTCTTCCTTTGTTCATTTTTTGCTTCTCCTTGGAGCGACCGGTAAGCTCGTACAAGCTTAACAGTCAATCCATTTACATGCCAAAAAGAAAAAGAAAAAAGAAAAAAAGAAAAAAATTCTATGTAAATTTCCTGCAAGAGCTTAATATCCTGCTGTGTGCATGTGTGCATGTGTGCGTGTGTGCATGTGTGCATGTGTGTGCATGTGTGCATGTGTGCACTCGTGCGTTCTGTGTTGCTGTGCTGGGGGCGTGTTCTGTCAGCCCTCCTGCCCACGGCTCATGCATATTATCTTCGGCGCATGCCACAGCAACGGGCATCCTCCGACCGCGCTCACTGCGTTTGAGCATTTGTTTAGACACGCTGCAATCCAGATCTAATTTTGTCTTGTTCAGCTCTTGCCGGAGTAATAGGAGGTAACGTGAATGCCAGTGAATGTGCGCGCGCTGTGATTTAAGAGGCACAGCTGTCCACGGGGAGATGACACACCATCCCACTCACCAATACAACTGGGGACAGGGAGAGCGAGCGAGCAAAACAGAGAGGAGGAGGAGAGAGAGAAATAGACAAAGAGAGAGCGCAGGGCAGAGGAGCAGAATTTATACAAAATCAAGCAGGAGAAAAATAGGGGAAAATAGAATCACAGGGCGCAAATAAGCATGAAGAAAAATACAATAGATAGAATTAGAGGTTGAGAGACTGTGAGACAGCAACAGAGAGAGATAGAGTGAGCGTGAGAGAGAGAGGGAGGGAGGGCGAGAGAGAGAGAAAGAGAGAGAGAGCGAGAGAGGCAGATCTCCCTGTAACTCCAGTGATTCCCAGACTGGCTGGCTGGCAGGAAGCTGTGTGCTCTGATCTGCCCGCTCTGATGGGCTTTCATGCCCGTGCAAGCAATGCTGGGGATCCTGAGGGCAACACTGGTTTCTGCTGCCGCTGATCTCAGCCTCTTCAACGACTACCCATCGACCATATCAGCCAACGCAGGTGAGACTCAGGACAAGCTCACCTCAACCTTACTGATGGCTCATGGATCATCAGCCAATGAGAGGTGCTAGATTCCAAAAAGGGCGCTAAACGACGACCGAATGCAAGCGGCCCGAGGACGACTGGCAGATATGAGAGGTAGGAGCCCTGTGTGTGAATATGAATACTTTTGTGTACACGTGTGTTTGTGTCATCTGGCTAGGTGGGCCGCCATTAGCCAGTGTGTTGTGTAAATTGTTGTATAACTGAGTGATGATACAACACTTTGCTTATGCAGCTCCTGTCTCAAAACGGTGCATCGACATGTGCAACGCACATCAACTTTACAACATCAACACTTTTATGTTAAAAGCTGTGCAGTAACATTGGCACTGAATATTTCCTGTTGCAAATAGGTATTGACATTGGTGCTGAGCCGATTCAAAATGGCACTTGCTGTGGGTTGTGTGTACATGTCATTACAAGCATCTCTGTGTGTACTTTGGGCAGAAGAGACACTCTCCTGTGTTGACCTCATTCCGGAGCTGCTGCCACAACGCTCCACTGAGCGGATGCTCTATTTACGTGTCTCTGTGTATGCATTGTTTGTACACGAGTCTGTTTATGAGTACCGTACATGCACACATGTGTAAGCATATGTGAGCCGGATGCATTCTAGCATACACTTCATTAACAAGGACGCAATTAACACATGGCTTTGCACTACAGGGCAATAAATCTCCACTCAACCATGATCGGATGCCTTTTTTTGTTGTTAGAGCAAGCAACATAAAATCATAACAGCAACACCAAACTACACCTGAGATTAGACATGGGAACGCCTGCACCTTGATATTTGTTCTGTTAATCACAATCCCCTGCAAGAAGACAGGCAAGAACAAAACAATGATTACACAATATTAAAAGAAAGACTGTCAATCAGATTTATAAACTATGAAACAATAGTGTTAATTTACAGAGGAGAGGAACAGCAGGACAAAGGCTTTTGTATGTTTTGAATGATACTGCTGGTTAACTGCCAAATGCTAAATAGCAGCTGCGTGAGTGTTGTGCAACAACAGACTCTAAACAAACACACTATCCTGATATAGTAACATCATTTAATGCAAATTTGATTATTACTCTATACCAATAAACACGGATTCCTGGAAATAAGTCTCAGGTTGCTGTGAGAGACTAAAGGTGCCTAATGAACAAGGTGAACATGGAGGTAGATGTTGCCTGGTACAGGGGGAAAACAAATAATTCCCTTTTGAGAAAACAGCGAATATTCCCAGTGGGTTACATGGCTGTTGAACGGCTCATTTCAACTATCGTGCCCATGGAAACGAAAACCCTGTGCAGCTTATTTATCTGTCCAGGATCTACGAGTGCATCTCTTGAGCTACATTTGCAGGTGCTGGCCAGAGCTTCATTTCATTGAGCCCCGAGCTGGTCCAGCCAATGCTATAAATACTGCTGTAACGCACCAGAAGGAATGGACATGTGAAGTCATCTCAAAGGGAATCAGACACCCAATATCTGCTGTGTATGGATTTGTGTGTGGGTGGAGTGTGGGTGAGGGGTTATAAAGCCTTGGTGAAGTCACAGAGGGTCACTGTCTAAGGGGGGGGGGGGATTGTAGGTGGGTGTTTCCATATACGTAATAAGTTTACTTTCTTGTTTATTAGATAAAGGATGGTGCTATTTTAAGGGAAAGGAAAAGCCGATTGCATTCTACTAAAGACGTCATTTCATATAGTATGAACAAACAATCCTTTATCATTTATTCTTGTTTTTGGTGATTGAGACATTTATCTGGTTTCAGAGAATGATCTCAGTAAACTGAATTTACTTTAATTTGTTTCTTATTCAGTATTATGTTCCCCTGTCTCCTCAGTGGTTCTCGTCTGTGCCCTGCTATCCCTCCTCTCTGCGTCACATGCCTGTCCGAAGGAGTGTAGCTGCAACAGCAACACCAAAGTAGTAGACTGCCGGGGTCAAGGTCTGTATGACATCCCCCGGCGACTGCATCCCGACACCCAAGAACTGTATCTGCAAGATAACCGTATCCGGGGGCTGAGCTCGATGGCGTTCAGAGAAATACCCCTTGTCCGCATCCTCGATTTGTCCAACAACTCGATAACTTCCATTTCACCAACGGCTCTGCTGGGTCTCCGGACTCTCCAGCGCCTCAGCCTCGCCCACAACAGCCTGAGAGAGCTCGACAAGCGGTTGCTTGGATCTATACGCTCACTATCACACCTTGACCTCTCGCACAACAGGTAAAGCAACAGAACCGACACAGATCAAATTTGTAATTTGTCCTTTTGTTGAACATAAGCAAGTTAAAACTTTATGCGACATTCCTCAATGCATCTTCTACCATTTTCTTTGCAATGTCCCCTCTTCGCAGCCTGTGGGGTTTACCTGGAGCCATGGGGGACAATTTGAGGAACCTCAGCCGCTTGGGGCTCGCATACAACAGGCTAACACGGATGGACCGCTCCCTGTTAGAGGCCCTGACCCGCATGGACAGCCTCACACTACGAGGCAACCCCTGGAGGTGTGACTGCCAACTCATAGGCTTCAAACTCTGGCTGGAGACCTACCTCTTTAAAGGTTAGACCACGTGTAACTCTAGGCAGTGGCTGGGGGAATGTCTGCAGTGTACCCAACCTTCACTGATCACAATGCGTTTTCTGCTGGGCACAGTGTTAAATTATGGTAATGTTTAATTATGGTAATGCTGGACTTTCACACAGGACAGTATGCTAAGGCTTGTAGAGTTAAAACAGCTGTTCTCCATATTGAAGTTGGCTCAAAGAGAGGGGGGTATTAGAGATTGAGAATGACCCACCCCAGGTGGAGATGCTGAAGTATTGGTTCTTGAAGACATTGACACAGCGGAGTAAGTTAGATCGTACTTCAAGTTGTTAGGTTTGTAGCTGTGGAAGGAATATGTAGTTTTGGCTTTTGTACTATCATCGTCTGATCAGTACTGTTGGGGAATGTAACAACGGGCATATTCAAGAATGGAAAGTATTAAGGGGGCAATTTACAACATTTACACTTGTCTTTAATGTAACTCTTGGTATTGACTGAGCTTAAGCTAATGGTGAGATACAGCAGTAAGAATGACCTGCTTACTGGCGTGATGTTGGGCACTCAACATAGCAATTCTTACGTGGTGGTTATCTCTACAACCAGAGATAGGGAGTCCACACGGGGTGATTACGAGTTAAATTGCCAACCGCATTATTTCCATGCTAGAACAACCCCTGCATGCATTAGATAACAAAATAACCACTGTGCAGTGAAAGCTGGGCTCGCTCTGAGTTGGCCGGCCCGCCTACATTCCTGCTTAACCCTGACACAGCTTTCGTTTTAAAGTCTGAAAATTCTAATTAGTGCAAACCAGAACAATGGACCCAGATACTAGGATGTATGCTTAATAGAAAGCCGGTGTTTAATCAGGCAAGCGGAAAGGAAACGTGTGACAGAGCATGCTCGACATGAATACAGAGAGGAATGAATAATAAAGAGATTTACAGGGCACACAGGGGGCAGCTGATGAAGTCTTACCTCCACTCTTTCACCAAAAGAGTCGATTTATTCAGCTCCAGTGATCCAGCAGAGACTCATATGTGAGCTGTTAATCATGTAACACTTGCTAATGCAGCCCATAAAGTGAGCAGTTACACCCTACATTAATAAGAAGGAATTATTATTTATTCATGAGGAAAGGGTTGGTTCAGGCTCAGATATGATGAGTAGGATTTTTGCCTCCTCTGTAAAAAGCTGCAGCAAAAAGCAATGGCTTGTAATGTGCTTCTAATGTGCTCAAGAACACACAAGAACTGACTGTTGCATGACATCCTCTGCTCTCCTACCCCTCTGTCTGTCTGCTACTATCACCCTCTGATTAATGTTTTTCTGTTGTCAAGGTGGAGTGGTGGACGAGGTCCTTTGCACCCAGCCAGAAGACATGAAGGGCAAAGAACTGCAGAAAGTCCCGTACCAGCTCTTTCATGCCTGCATGACCACGAGCTACCATTACCTGTTTGCCAACATACACCACCTGGAGTCGGAGAGGCTCCTGAGAGGCCACACCCATGGCAACCACGCTCATCCCTCAAGCCATACTATCCACGTCCCCATGGCAATGGGGGAGGGCTATGGCGGCGGGGGAGGCGGAGGAGGCAGCCTGCCAGAGTGTGAACCTAAGCAGAGGCCGCGGCCTGTCAACTTGCGCCACGCAATTGCCACAGTGATCATCACCGGCGTGGTGTGCGGAATCGTGTTACTGATGATGCTGGCTGCAGCGGTTTATGGCTGTGCCTACGCTGCTATCATGGCCAAATATCAGCGGGAGCTCAAGAAGAACCAGCAGCTGGCAGCGGTGCGGGGGGCAGATAAGGCCAAAGCTGATGCGAAGGAACCGCTGGAGAATGCTATCGCCTAGGGGATGAAAACATGAACCCTGGACTTTCAAAAACCTGGGCCTCAACCCTTTAACCTAATCGTCTCTGGATGTGATGTGTGTGCTTGTGCATGTATGTTTGCAAGAAAAAACAGAAAGAAAAGAGAGTGTGACATTGTTTGTGTGCGTATCGTGTGTTTACCTCATTTCTGAGACTTGGGTAGCTAAATTCCGCAGGTATTTGACTATGCACTGACGATAGTATCGTGTACTGTGTGCGGGTTTGAGGGGCAGGCCAAAGAAATCAAACGTATCAATTCCATTTTGTCTAAGAAATGTATATCAGAGATAGGAACAAATTGCTATATATTTATAATTGTGTATTTGTAGGTAGAGTAGTAGAGCAATGCTATTTAAAAAAAAGTGAATTTAAGAATTTGGTTGTCTTTTGGTTGTTGTTCATAATTTAGAGTCTGAGGTAACTTTGAAAACTCATGTGTAGGCAGCTGCTTTCATGTTAAGATCTGTTCTAAGTTTCTCGTATCATTAACGTGAGTGTGTGCGAAAAAAGAATGAAAGTGTCTGTGTCAGTGTTTTATGTATGTGTGTGTGTTTGTGTGTGAGTGAGTGTGTGGAGAAGTACATAGTATGCACATATTTACAGATGATTTAAGTCTGTGCCTAATAATGTGATATCATTTTGAGGAGGAAACATGTTTTCATAAAAAAGGATATTTTTCTGACAACTGGAGTGAAGGTGGGAAATTCGTTGAAGCAATAATGAAACAAACTAAAATGAAAACAACAACAAAACCTGGACTCAGCCTTGTTGCTTTTCTATGACTTTCATTATGTCACACAATCTTTCAGGATCACACTTTTTGAGATCAGTCCTACTTGTGAGTTAATAACGGTATGTCCTCGGTATATGTATTATATAATATAAAGGGGAGATGTTTTAATTGATTACTGTGTGTAAACTGACAATCTATTTGAGAAGGCATGCATCCTTTATGGAGAAAGCTTCATTAAAAGAGGGGATATTTTGTTCCCTTTTAAGTAATTTTTACTGTTGGTGAGGTGAACCCCTCTAAATGTTTACCTGAAGAAGCTGTAGAATAGGGATTGTGCCGTTTTAATGATGTCAATATCAGAAGAAAAGCTCAACTCAACAATATCCTATTCTGCAAACTAAAAAAATCATATTTTCTGAAGCCACTTAACTGAATAGTAAAACGTCTTTATCGAAAAAGCAGAAGAATATCCATTATTTGAAGTGTTGCGGTGGGAATCCTGCGTGGTCATTGCATGGGTGTTTCTGTCCCTCTCAGTTCAGCTTGGTTCTACTGTGACATGTTCTGTTTTTTTTGGGGTTAATGAAGTTGAAATATTGTCCTGTAAAATAAGCTGAAAAGAAAAAAATCCAAACACATATTTCAACAAGAATACTGTGGATTAATATCGGTATTACCGTAATAATTTTATACAACATAAATTTGAAAAGGCAAAACAATGTTTGTGTCTTTGACATTTTTTTCCCCTCATGGATATTGACCGACATAATTTTTTCCTCCGATGGAGTTCACTGGTACCATTAAAGATGATTCTGCAGTACTGTTATATGATGCAATAATCAGGTTTCTGTTCAATCTAGATTTCTTCTCTCAGAATGGTATCCTCTCGTATTCACTACAGGCATCCATTGTTATTATTTATCTTTTGATTATATATCCATAAGATGTGATCTTCAACTCACTCGGTGCCATGTGGAGGCACGTGAATGTAAACAGATGCCTTTGGTCTAAGCGCCTGCCGGACTTTTACTGCTCTGTGTATATTATGGCAGGAGGCTCGTGGCACGTGGCTCGGGATGTGACCACAAACATTGACGCACACACACAAGTGTATGTACACACACGGTAACATGGTGACTCGAGCGATGTCTGCAGAGCCCGTGGTGTGTGATGTCATCAGCCTGTCCTGTTCAGTTATCGTATTAGCGTATTCACAAGTCTGCAGCTCGGTGGAGCGCAGGCCAGGGAGAACCGGCCCTAACCGGCCCACACCACATTTGCATTCGAGCCTACATCTCTGCTCCCATCTGACTCTCTTATATAAAATCATTCTTACATACATCCCCCGATCTGACGAGCATGAGTGTCGCTGCTCAACATCAACACCCACAGTAACAACAGGGTCGTTGTGAATCCTTATCACTGATTGGTCATTTGGATTGACCATAAACAGGATTCAAGAGAACGACATTATCTTAAAAGAGCAGTGATCAAGTCAGCACACGGTTAAATAACACTGAGGGCCGGTGTAAACCGTGGGCTGCCTGGGTGCCACATGTGTGTGTGTGTGTGTGTGTGTGTGTGTGTGTGTGTGTGTGTGTGTGTGTGTGTGTGTGTGTGTGTGTGTGTGTGTGTGTGGCATCACACAGACTCTCCCATCTCTGTCCTTCTGCTCCAGTGGTTTCCCCCGGGCCAAGAGTACCCACAATGCACCGCTTTCATGTCAACGCATGCAGACACAGTGAAATCCTTTTCTCGGTCTCTGCCCTTTTATTTCTTCTCTTATTTTATCACACGCATTCGAGAAAGATTCTCCTTTTTTTTCTCCTCCCTTTCTTAACTTTGTCTTCCCTCTGCCCACATATTTGTCTGTGATTCCTCTGCTGGAGTCGTTAGCCCTCGTGTGACGGGAGAGCTAACACAGATATCGTCTGAAGAGAGGTTTAAAATGAAGAGAGGTTTAATATGAAGCAGAAGCCGAGCTCCAGCTTGTTCCTTAATATATACATTGGAAAGTGCCTGAAGAATAGCACTCAGCCTGACATCAAATACCCCTCTGCATATTTTAGCAAATATATATAGCATTATTATTATTATTTTTTTATTATTTTTATTATTATCATTATTTTTATTATAACTTTGTATCTATTTGGAAAGGTGCTTCCAACTTTATTAAAATGTTTGGTCATTTGCACACAAAAAAAATACATATATATTGCGTATTTCTTAACTTGTCAACCTCAATATTTCAGTAAAGTATGGTATTAGTCACATATTGACAGAACAATGACTAAAAGTAATTTTGCGTCTTTGGGGAGAGGTGGATGATGAATGATGTCACATCACAACTCTCCTAAAGATAATACTGTATCTACTGTAAACCATATGTCTCTGTTTCTACCCTCACACTTTCTTTCCGCCTATGTTTTCCATTGAATCTGTTGTTTCTTTTCCACTGTAACCACGCTGATGGCTAACAGAACAAGAGCCACACTGCATACCATCAACTTGCTGATTGCACCGAGTTATTATATGGGCGTGACGTTGTGAGGCTTCTGAGTCACAGGCACGTGAGATGAGGCAGGCCACAGAGAAATCCTCTTGGCCACACTCTGTCTTAAATAAGCACAGAGGCACAAGACGCGTTTATGAAACTGCCTTCTCTTATATATATCTTGGCATTGTATTTATGGATGCAAACGTCTGTGCGGTGATGAACTCACGCCTTCTGCTGAGCACACGCTCATGCAGAGGCATGCGCACCAACAAATAGAGAAGCGTAGTCGGTATATGTGGGAAGTGAGTGTTCCAACTCAAAAAGAGGCAAAGACGTCACAGCAGACAACTGGAGACCAGAAGACAAAACCGAGCATAGCACATAGTCTATGGAAGCAGAAATTATCTGTGTGTGTGTGTGTGTGCGTACTTATATATTTGCGAGGACCCTTTTGAGCATAGAGCTGACGGAGTGAGGACATTTTGGACATCATTGTTTGAAGGTTAAGACTTAGGTTTATGATAAGGGTTGACATTAGTTTAAGCCATTTAGCTGTGATGGTTAAGATAAGGGGGAAGCAAATGTATTATGCTTATGAGTGTCCTCACTAAGATATAAGTACAAGAATATGTGTGTGTGTGGTTGAAAGAGAGCGAGAGAGACAAGAGCGAGAGCGAGAGCGAGAGCGAGAGCGAGAGCAAGAGCAAGAGAGAGAGAGAGAGAGAGAGAGAGAGAGAGAGAGAGACAGAGAGAGAGAGAGAGAGAGACAGAGAGACAGAGAGATATACAGAGAGAGAGAGAGAGAGAGAGAGAGAGAGAGAGAGAGAGAGAGAGAGAGAGAGAGAGAGAGAGATACACTTGAATTCCCACTTACCCGCAGCTATGGGCGACTTCCTCTCATCCAGAAGCTGAATGGCAGTGCTGGCCAATACAACACTCTTGTTTTCTGATCCTAAGCCACACATACGGGCACAAAAACACAACACACACACACACACAGTTCACATCACTGTCATATCATAATTTCTTATATTAGTTCTAAACTGACCACAGGGTGATTGGAGAGAGAAACACACTGAATATAAATACCACAAAGTACTATTTCATGGTTGCAGTTGGAACTGCCAGGTTCCTGAGAGGAAGAGTGCCGAGTGGAAGTCCGCCGAGTAAATAAGAGGCTTTCAGATCACTTGTATTAGCTGGCACTAATGGAGAGCCTGAGGCCGAGGACAGACGAGAACACTCTCTCCCCCCTTGGAGGAAAAATCATTTTTCTCAGAGACGTTGTTGAATATGCGTGAGGTGCCTGTCTCTGTGTGCGTGTGTGTGTGTAATATGTGTGTCTTTCTGTGTGTATTTGTGTATTCTGGCCAAGTCACTATGGAAAGGGCTGAACCTCTTCCTAACGTATCTTGTTTCAGCCCACAGCAATCAGTCCTTTCCACAAGAACACTGGCTAGAATTAATAAGAGAGGAAGGGGAGGCGGAGATGCACGGGCGAGAGAAAACGAACAAATGTGGGTGAAAGAGGAGAAAAAAAGGGATGGAGGATATCTTAAAATGGTCTTTGAAATATAAGTGACTTTATTTGTGCCTGTAAAAAAATTGTGTAATTCATTTTTGAATTAATTTGATTAGGTGACTTCCAGTCCTGCAGCGCTTGCCAGTGTTGTTTTGTTCAATAGTCTCTGCAGACACTTGGTGGTGCCATTCCTACATTCATTATATTACACTAGTGACGGCTACTGTGTGAGGAGCTAGACAGAATACATAAATTGAACCTGGCTTGTTCGAGGAGAGTTGATTTTTTTTAATCTTTTGCTATTTTAAAAAAAAAAGAACCAACCTGTGTTGAAAGGTAGGGAGTAGACAAAGGTGCCAGGAACTTGTTCTGCCGCTCTCTTGTACCAGAGGGGAAAGTGATCGGCGTTGAACACCCCCTCTTTGTCTTCAGCTGTCAGGAAGTCTCTTGAAGCAGAAAGGAACCAGAGGTGAGAACACAACACAGAAATGGAGCATTTGTGCACATTGTGTAAACAGACTAGAGCCCGACTGATATGGTCTTTTGAGGGCTAATGCAAACAACAATATTAAGGAGTAAAACATTCCAGATACCATATATTCAAAGATTCCTAAGATGTCGTTGCCAAACCATTTTGACGAATAAATGTTTTTGAGAATTGATATTTTAAAGTTTAACCGTAAACAAATAAAACCAAATATGTCGAATTAATTTAAGAAAATAAAGATATTTTTATTTAGAATTGTTGTGAAATTAACTCTTATATCATCAAACATAAACGCTGATACCAAAATGTCCCTATCTAGCAAATTTATCGGACGACAAATAAATTGTGCAGGTCTAATACATACACACAGACAACATACACACAAGTCTGCATACTTACTGGTTCGTGAGCTGGTCAGGCACCACAAACAGGTTGATTCTGGAAAGGCCTGTTCTTGTGCCGAGGTATGCGATCTCCACTCCTTTATCAGAGTTCCTGTATAATACGACAAATAGAGAAACTACAATTATATATCATTGCCATCAGCCCTTTCAAAAATCTCGAAATAAACATAAAAAAAATAAACTACAGGATTTTGAGTTAAGTCCTTTGACTGTTTTCAACGTGGAAAAAGAAGAGTGACATACTCAGACTTGTTGAGCACCATGCTGGTCCAGTAGGCCTCCAAAGGGGCAGTGACCACCGCATCAAAGAGAACCTCCTGAATCAGCTCCTTGTCACCTAACAAAACAAGAAAAGGTATATTTTCACACATAAATCAGGCTCATTAGTTAACAGACGACCACAAAAACATCTGTCAATGCACTGAAGGAACGTGGGCTGGAGACGGCTTCAACTCACATTGTAGGTGGGGTTCATGGCCACTGAGGTAGAGTTTGATCGCCTCAATCTGGGACAGGTAGCGATGTTCCGGGTGCTCGTCTGTGTTGCAGTAAGTCCTGTCATATAATGAGATAGAACAATGAAAACACTCTGGATTTTTTAAGTCAATCCCTGATCTTGTGCTGAGAATTGCGGTTGAACCTCAGTCATACATTCCAGATAATTTTTTTACGCGAGACATCCACAGTGAATAAAACATGGAGTAAAACAAAGATGGTTTTCCAATTTACGAGCATTAGCTTGAAAAGCATTTACTGTAATTTGTTTAGATGTTGGTTCCCGATCCTGGTGACCACAAGTCATCAAGTGACACAAACCATCAAGTCAAAGTCCTGCAGATCCCAAATGCTTCATTGCAGTGGAATTGTTTGATTTTACAATTTGGCAGTATATTTAGGACCAGGTCCAATCACAATGTCTCTTAACTAAGGGCTGATGATGTTATCGCAGCGGCGTCAGCGTGCTCTTACCATTCGTCTGCCAGCTCCACATCAGGATGCTCCAAGTCATGAAGCCCTGCACCAGAGTAAGAACCATGCATCTCAAATTAAATAAGCAAAAGCACACGATATTAACTCATAATAATAGGAATAGGCATCTATGATTTAAATGCACACACACACAGACTTAAACGCACAGAGACACACACACACACACACACACACACACACACACACACACACACACACACACACACACACACACACACACACACACACACACACACACACACACACACACACACACACACACTGAGGGGGTGAAAAATGTGTTTTTTGAATGGAACTGACAGGTCTGATTAGATCAGGAAGAGCCAAGTCATGCTCGGAGGGTTCGTCTTGATGGACATGTTTAGAGAAACACACACACACGCATGCACACACACACACACACTACCGCATGAATATTAACATGCATGAGGCTTGACATAAAAATAGACGCACATATTCACAGAGACACACATACGAACAAAAGACAGGGAGAAGTACAACAACACACCTGAGGAGCTGCTAAGGAATTTTTTATACTTCTTGTCCAACTGGGCAAGTTTTTTTTATAAATGACGATGGAATGTGCATGAGCAACAGAAAGATGGAAGAAATTGGTAGAAAGAAAGACCAGATGTAAAATAATGCTGAGTTACGTATATTAGTAATGAGTGGTGGAGGATTAGTAAAAACATTTTCTACTTTTGGACACTCGTACTTTAGGTATTTTCATTTTATGCTACTTTGAACTTTTAGTCCATTACACATTTGAGGGTAAATCTGCTTGAGCTGCTGTGCCTCAATTTAAAAACGTCGGTGTCAAGTTAGTCCTGTAGACTTTACATACCAATTATATGATCAGCTTATAAAATATGGTGCATGATTGCTAATTAAAGTACCCAAGAGTTTAAAGTAGATAAAATTAGCTCCCCATTAAAATTCCCCTGACATGTTAATCCATAAGAAATAATAATCCTATTACATAATAATGTGAAGCTCTGAAAGGGGCCATTCTGCTGAACTTAGAAAACTATGGAGTTCAAATTGTGCTTCATCTGAACCCTGTGGTTATTTCTCTTCCTTTGAATTATTTGTTGAAAAGAGTTTCAAAAAACACAAAAAGAAACATGACGCAAATAACCTTCTCCTCCACATTAAGAATATAGTTTATCAGAAATACAAACTATGAACACTAAAATGGTATTTGTATTATCTGTTATCTTGCAATTAATATTGTCTTGCTGTTTGTTAATTGTTGTCACACACTGTTCCTTGTGAGTATTTTAACAGCTGTTGCTCTATTTGTAATGCTTTTATTTTATGGTCAGTTAAATGATCTGAATACTTCACTCCATCGCTACAGCTGCGTTCAGAAGTGTAAAGGCAGATTCATGGTTCTGCGTCAAAGCTACGGCCAACGTACCCACGTAGCCTATATGCTACCAAGTGGACCAATCACAGCTCCTGCAGTCTGCGTCGATTGGACGTGTTGGTACATTTTTGGGGGGGTGCACATCAGGATACGGTGAAGGGTTCATGCCTACTCATAGGATATGCTGGAGCTACAGCTTAGATTCAAACTAAGAAGCATGAATTGGGCTTCAAGAAGTGCGAGTTAAGCGAGAGACATGAATACATAAGACCATGAAGGAGAGCGGGTGAGAGTAGGGTTGAGATGTTTTAGGCAGACAGAGCAGAACATACAGATATGATGGAGATAAAAAAAAGAAGGAGACGCACCTTCCTCCACGGTGACGTTCCCTCTGAAGAAAAACTTCCCGTGGCCTCTGGAAAGAGCTACACCTAGACTAAAAATAAAAAATTTAAATAGATCATTCCTCCGTTCTCTGTTGTGCAGAGAGAACTGGAAATACTGATTCTTCCGTCTACCCCTACAACTTTGTTCACAGCTCTCAGAAAATGTCTCTTACCTGAAAGGCGTCCCCTTGATATCTGTGTAGTAGTAATCATTATGCAACACCAACACACGCTTCTGAAATAAAACAGATGGATACATTCTGTGACACACTGCAGTCAACAATAGTTTGTAGACTGCTGTTATCTGATGTGATTCCCTGCACTCTGGCGCCATCTCCTGGTGCAGGGTGCACATGCCTTCAGTTAGCAGCCTGCCTCACGACCTGTTACTCCTCCTGATGGATGTGTAGGTTTTGCAGAGCGAGTGTTTGGATAAGGATTGTAAATTTGCATGTGTGTAGTTTTGAGTGTGTGTATGTGTGTGTCTGCTGCTATGCATTTACATATTGAATGCTTAATAATCAGGGTAATGTATAATGCTCTCGCCTAAGCTTTGAAAATGCAAAGTGCACACACACACACACACAAACACACACACGCCCTCTATAACCCCCACACACACATACATACTCGCTCTCTCTCTCTCTCTTTCTAACACACATACACACAAACACACACACGCTGCCACACACCTGAATGCCTCTCTCTCTCTCAGACAGACGAATAGTAAACTGAATCACTGGGCTGCTGCTGTCTCTCCCGTATTCAGCCACATGTGCTTGGCGGAGATAACGGGCTCACACACAGACAGACACACACACCCGTGCATGCAGGGCAAACCAAAAATCAAAAACAAAATCCCTTGTCGCTCCTGTAAACGACTGCGCCAAGTGCAGCAACCCCTTGGCAGCATGCACTCTCCCACTGTTGAGTATTGTCTCTGGCTCAGCCTGCAGGACAATTCAAAAAAGTGTTTGTTGGTGTGTGTGTTGTTTCATTTTCTCACCCCTTTGTCGACGCTCTTCTTCACCTCCATGGAGAAGATCCCCGTCTTCCTGTTGACCATGGCGTTTCTCAGCTGGCAACACAGAGCACACCGACATCAGATGTTTGTTTTTACTGACGATGTGATGATGCTTCCTCAAGATTTGTCTCAAAGTGTCTCACCGTGTCGTCCTTATCCTCCCATTCCACCTCAGACAGATCCACACTGCTGTAGTTTGGCTTCCTCCGCTTTTTGCTTTTGTCGCCGTACTGGACACACAGGCCCCATGTGAACACACGTGCAACAACAGAAAGAGAGAAATTGGAAGAAATCAAAGAGTATACTACACTAGATGGCTGCTGACTGTTACCACCTCTGCCAAGAAGGTTATGTTTTCACCACTGTCCATTTGCTTGCTGGTTAGTTTTTTTAATTTTAAACTAGATTACCACAAACCGTGGTGGAAGGATGTGATATGTTTTTTTTTCCCTCACTTAAGTATTGCGTAGATTTATGTTTTTCAACATGTTCACCCTTTTCTGATAAAATAATTAGTTGATCTTGACTGAAAAAAACAGGAAACTGTTATCAATGAGTGAGTGAAATTTGCATGTAATACTTTACAATGAATTAAATGCTGCTATTAATAATTAAAGGATGTATTAATGCATTACTGTTATTCATGTTTATTATTTATGTATCATATCAAGAAAAAAGTAAAGTAGTATAATGAGAATATGATATATGCCTGTAAATAGAATCGTCAACCCAGTGAGAGTCAAGTCACAATGATATAAAGCAGATAAAACCAGAAGATGAGAAGCAGGAAAATGGATGGCCCAACAGTACACAATCATAATATTACATAAAAGTCAGTCAATATTTTTCTATCTAGATCCATCCATTACCAGCTGGAAAATTGGTGAAAACACCCAAAAAAGTCCTATTTCGCTAAATTAAATTAACAGGTTTCTCCTGGACCGATACCACATGGTAACCCATGCGGAAGTAAGTCATTTGAAAACTTTTTTTGTTATGTGAAACAATTCTTTCGGTGAATTACTATTTTAAAGTGATGACCAAAGTCATGCATGTGTGATGTTCATTTTCCTATAAATAATTGTCCTCTCCTCTCCTCTCCTCTTCCTCTCGTCTCCTCCATCCGTATTGGGTTTATAAATATGTACTATACTATGTGTTTGTCTGTGTGTACACTTGTGAGTGCTGCTCTCCATTCATCTGTCAGTGAGAACAGCCTCCCTCCTCTCATTAGTTGTTAAACACTGTTCATTAATGTCTTTAATTAGGCAGCCATCAAAGCATCCGTCTGCCTGTCTCACTGTCTGATCTGTCTTTGCCTCCCCGTCTGTTCTCTTTCCTTCCTCCCGTATCTCTCCATTTTCATCCAGTGCTGCGCCCCACCTTATCGCTCTGCACCTATACTCTCACATTAGGCAGGTTCCTTGCTTTCCTCAATCTCTCTCTCTCTGCACTCGCTCCCCTCATCCTCTTGTGGTGGGAGAGAGAGCACAATGGAGTTAATCACAGCCATTCAGAAGCTGTATCTCTGTCTATTCACAGCACAGTGGAGGCCTGGAACAGAGTCCCCTCATCTGCATACCACCATGCAGCCAACACAAATACACACACAGCTCACAGGCACACAAACACACATTCATGTCAATCAGCATCACAAAGTGAAAACCAAATCAGTAATCGACTTGACACAAACTCAAGACTTACTATTCCTCGGTCGTCTGTACAAAATAAATTAATACATTTGGACTTCAATCTGTGAGCCGTTAAAAAACACATTGTTATGGTAATGAGGTTCATAGTCAGTTAAGTGAGAGTTTGAATGGCGTGGGAGCCAATACTCACAAGTGGCCGTAGATCTGGGTGCGTAAGGATGTAGCCGTTGTTGGTGATTGCAAAGGCGTAACCGTGAATGCCCAGCTAGGAAATACACAAACACACGGACAGATGACAAATCTGCAGCTCATTGTTCATCCCGTTAATCAAGCTCTGTTGGATCTTTAAAGGCAGAATGTTTGTCTTTGTGAAAGTGGACAATACAAGAGGATACCGTCATTTGTCCGGACAAATGATTCACTCAAATCTTATACAAAACCAAGCTTCACATCTACGAGTGGATAAGACCACATAAACACCTGTGATGAGGCAGGGACACTAATGAAGAGAAGAATGCATTAGGAAACATAATGTGTATAATTTTCCTGTCATAACTGGACATGAGCAATGAGCTGTGAATAATCCGCCTCTGATTTAACTGCTTTTGCTTTCAATGACTGCACTGTGCAGCTGGACTGGTGTTTGCACAGACTTGATTAAAAAAATAACTACTGACGCAGCATCCAGCTGAATAGAGCCTTCACCAAGCTCAATCCTAAGGTTTAAAAGACACTAGAAGTCGGGCTTGTGAGGAGGGGTATCTCATGTTTATAATAAGGACTGAGTGATGTTGGGTGTGGTACCTTATATTTGGGGATGGTCTTGAGCAGCTCGGACACGGGCACATCTGTCCCAACAACCCCGAGAAGGATGCCACTGTTTCTCTGGAAGCACACACACAAAAAAATATTTTTACTGTTTAACACACTTTCTTAGAGATCCACTGTTGAATGGAATAAAAAATGCCAGTCTGCAATATGTATTTAATTAGTGATGCTCTGGTGCATTGTAATTTACTGACTCCAATCAAAGTAAAATTAGTGTCCATCAAAATGGGGATATAATGAATCATTATTTCACAATTTGCGTCTATTCTCTCAAAATCAAATTCCTCTCTAGTTATGCAAGAAGTAATTGATTAAGCTTTCAATTAAACTGCAAGTTTGCAAGGAAACATCAATTTGGGGAGAAATAGTTTTGGAAAATCACCGTCTCATTCTTGGTGCTGAACACAGGCATCGCCACCGTGGTCATTAGAACTGGACTCTGACCGTCCTCCATCTGAGAGAGTGGTGTGATGCACAGAGTGAGAGAGACGGCGATGGAGAAAGAGAAATGGAGACACAGGGAGGAGAAAAAAGAGAAATGGAGACAGAGGGAGGAGAAAAAGAGGAAAGCTAATGATGAAACATTGTCATAGTCACAAATGAAATGTTACCGCGCGGCGCACTGCATTGGCAGCACGCAAACACATCTCGCTCCATAACTCTCTGTGAGTGATAATTACAAGCTGCAGAAACTCCTCAGCACTGAACCTGGTAGAAATCCTGCCACAGACCTAGTCCTGTTATCTTCTTGAGGGATCTGCAAAACTTCCACGACATGTTTTATTCATGTTTATTATTTGCCTTAAAGTGTACTCAATCAGAGCCTGCGCTTTGATCTCATGCAGAACAAGCTTGTCCACAGGCAGTTTGGATCTAGGTATCTTCCCTCCCTACGGACTGCTGGAATTATTCTGATATTTATCTTTCTGCCGGCTGTCTGTATTTGACGATGATATCCATATCAGATGAAGGCTTGACACTGTTTGGGGTTTGTCCCGCTTTCCCACTTTTCTTTTGTTTTGTCCATGTGAGCGTGTGTGTGTGTGGGTGTGTGTGTGTGTGTGTCTTTGTCTGTGTTTGTGTCTGTGTGTATGTGTGTGTGTGTGTGTGTTAGTGTCCATCCAGGTGTGACTCTTGGATTGTTTCCCCATCAATTCACCTGTCCACCTATAGTTCATCAGCCAAAAGGCATACTGCACACTTAAATGTATATTTCTAGATTGCAGAATGCTACCTTGCAACTCCGAAACCACCACATCGTCAACCTTTCAAAAACGTCCTCTCCTTCCCTTCTATGTCCGAAGACACACACTCACAACAATCGAACGGCTGGCTAAGACAGCTACCTGTGCAAGATGTTCGAACAGCTCGGGACAACCTCACTCCACAGACACGGCTGCTTCAGCCCCAGCCGTCTCAGCACCAGCTTCTTGTGCCAGCTTTTCAAACAGCTCGGGACAACTGTGGCATCAGGAAAAACCCGTAAGTAGGAAACCCTCTACCACAAAGGTGCCTGTGCTACAAATGGAGCGATGCTTTCGAGCTACATTCAGGCAGCCAAGTTTTACTGCACTGCTCCAATCATGTGAAATACCTCACTCTCCACAATCACAACTGATTTCCAGGGAGAGACACTTCAGCCAATACTTAGAGGTAAAGTTACACTTGAATCCCGACTTCTTCTCCTTCTGTTCAGTCATTTTTAGCAGTATTACACTGCTGCTGCACTTCTCTTCCTGAAAACTTGGAATAACTTGTCTGCCAGTTGTTTACATGTGTCTCTGAATCATCAGTGCCTGGCTGCCAATGTTTCCCCATGTCCTGCCATGTCTTTGTCTGAAACCCTGGATCGGAACCCCTAACAGATCCCTCGCCTGCCGGCCCAGCTCAGGAACCTGGATCTCCTGCCAGCTCTGTAATCCAGAACCTCAGCATTTGTTCCCCTATGATTTTCTGCTCTCCTCCATTCACTTTTGCTAGTTTTTTATTATAAACAACTTGAAAAATCGACAAAAGCGATCTGAACTTAAAAAAAAATGATGGTCACTTGTGCAATTTGTGTTAAAGTCATTATAGGGGAGTGGTGCAAAATGAACCCCAGGAAAAAAGTCTCAGTGGTAAAATTCTGCAGCAATCAATGGAGTATAATTTTGTCTGATTCTACCAAACTGACCTAAATATCAGATCCCAGCATGGTCAATGAGAGCCTTCAAGGGGAACTACCCATTTAAGCAATCATTTCAAAGGAACATTACACACCTCCTGTACCTTCTCCTTCCCCCAGCGCTCAGCCCATTTCCCACCAGTAATAATGGGTAATGATAGGAAACTGCTAGCATCCATTCGGTCCCCCTCAGATGCCGGGGGAAAGCTGAATTGGTGACCGGAGTTGTGACAGCTGGTAATAGCAATCCAAAGAGCAGTGAGTTCTTCAAAGAGAGAACAAAGTACAGCTGCTGCAACAATGGAACGTCCTTGCTGCTGCAGAATGGGATCGATCACAGGTCAGGGGAAGAGAGCAGAGCCTCATCTAAGCTCAGGTCTATTGGATCATATATCACCGGTCTTAAAACACATGAACTGACATTTACTGTGTATCCCGAGCAAGTGTGTACTCTTTGCTTTTAAATTCTAAAGCACTGCTCAGACCTACGCTAAGTAAGTGTGTTCACCCCTGGCTTTAAAAGGCGTCTCCTTTGTCTGCGAATATTCAAATAATCATATATGTCATTTGGGTTGGCAAGGAGCAAAAGGTGTTGTTTTGACCCAGTTTGAGTGAACAGGTGTGCGTCATGTCACAGTGTTTGTGTATTGGTGTGTTGGCACAATTTAGAGAGAGAGAGAGAGGGAGGTAGAGGGGGAGAGGAGTCTGAGGAGGGGCTGAATTAATCTATGTGATGAAGAAATAATTGACCAATTTTTGAGAAGTATCATCATTATCTCGTGGTCAGTGTCGATTCGCTGTGAAACTCAGGTGGGTCAGCTCAGGGGGCCGTCCTTCACATAAGCACAGGACGCATTTGCATTCACACAGCCAGAAAAAAAAAGTGGTCACTTCTGAATGTGATCTGATTGAACGCACCTCAATACACATTCAGGACCCATTGGGTGAGTTCATACCTGCACTTAGAGCCATCAACATTTGATAAGATCACCCTGGACAGATGTTAAAACCAGGTCTGAATGAGGTCTCGGGTGCTTTATTTTCTGGTATATGTGGATTTGTTGAAAATCAAGCTTTCCCATGCTGCTCTGGGAAATGACTTGGCGTAATGAAGCAGGAGATGAAGAAAGGAGGCGAGCGGCTGCATCTGTTGGATTCAAAGCCAACATCACACAGATGATCCTCAGTTGCCCTACCCAGGGGATGGAAGCCCTTTAAACCTGGGCTTCATTATCCAAGGAGAGGAAAGAGACTCTTCCTTGAACCCTAAACGAGCGTCCTCCAACAAGACCTTGCCCCGAGTCCCACCGGGAGTGCTCCTCTCTAGAGTTCGACTTATCATACAAAATCTGCAACCTCTGAATGCAAGGTCACAACTGAGCACACATCTGGGCCAAATCTGCAGCATCGTGGCCTCCGTGGCTTTATCCGCATCCGTCAGAGTAAATGAGGTGTGCGAGTCCTTTCTCCTGCTGTGGGTCAAAGAATGAAAAAGAACCCCACTGGGATCTAATGCACTCGCTCCCCGCTGAGACAAATACCAACACGCTTACACCCCTCAGAGGGCTCAGATACACACCCCTGCCCCATGTTTTGTGTCTCACAGGACACCCCTTCATCTGGGATGCTGTGAAAAATTGCGTGCTGGTGGACGAAATGACTATTGTTTCCTTGGAGACCGAGCTTAATGATGTTGGTGTGTCTAAGTGCAGGAGCCAAAGTCCCCTCTGTGGGCTCCTACGGGAAAACATACCCCATGGGAAGCAGAGCTGGCACCGACCCAGCAGACTCTTTTTTTTTTACTTCATGGGTGTTTTGGGGGATTATCTGCGAAAGCTCTCAATTACCTCAATCAATGTTATAGAAGCGGATTTTATATTCATCCGTTATGACATTTCGAACAGCTCACAACTCCAATTCATCATCAAAAGGTAATCTATTGCTCCCGGCCACCTAATCTTCCAGTGTTGTTTTTTGAACTTCAGTATTTTGCCTCTCAAAACCACATCCTTCTGTATATCCCTCCATATTCTCTTACACTCTCATACTGCCCATACACTTGTCCCCCCCCCCTTCCCTCCCGCCACAGAGCCAGACACACACGCACACATGAACACACAAACGCACACACAAACTCTTCTCCCTCCACCACCACCCTCCCATCATTCCTGAGCTCCAGTGTCAGTTCATCTGACAGAGTGGGAAACAAAGCCAAATGAGCCAGAGAATGATGGATGAAGCTGGTGAGAGGGAGGATGGGGACGGAGGGGAGGGAGCGGGAGGGAAATGGTGGAGTGGAGGGATGATCGCAGGTGGGGGGACAGAGCGAGGGAGACGAAAACGCTAAACCGAGAAAGACAGTGGGGATACGTTGGGAAAGATTATTAGGTTGCACTGAGAGGACAGGAAGGAGTAAAATTATAGGATGAAGGCTACGTGTGGAACGATGATACCCATCAGCCCTGGAACGCAAATTCCAGATTCTCACGACTTTCCTTACACTAGACTTTCCAATCCGAGGACTTTGATAAATTCTCGACGCTGTGACCACGCGGGATGTGTGTTTGTGTCTTTTTATCACTGTCAGTTTTTCATAGCAGCCGGGCTTGAGCTGTGCTTGGATGATTACGTATTCCTCGCTAATCCCAATTATCATGTCTGACAATGTGATATCTGTTTCTGTTTTCTGCTGAGCCACTACGATGTCAATCAGCTCAAGTCTATCACACCAAAAGTACCATGTCAGACATATGGCCTGCCAGCTGTCTAATGCGACTGCTCTGTGCTCAGCTCGTACTGATAGAAGGGGCATAAGAATCTTATGATTATTGAGCTGCTTATCTCAACCCACACATGATTCATAACGTAATGAAAAATAAAACACTGGCGTCAAAACAGATCATCCCAACCCTCATTACAGGCTATTGAATTTTCAACTACAAGACAACAAAACATCTTATTCTGGAGAATTCCGCCCGACAAAATAACACTGGCTGAATCTTGTTTTCACACCAAAATCACAGGCAAAAGAGCAAAAAAGGACGCCTCACATTTACAAACACGGTCACACTTCAAAGCCCAGAGATACTGGCACAGCACGACCAACACAGAACCGTCAGTGATGAGTGAGTGTAAGCGTGTGCACAGACGTACGCGCGTGTGTTTGATCAGACGATCGAGCCAATGCCAACAACGATGCGTGGTTGAAATCAGAAGGTTGACGAACAACATACGACACTGACACACAAGTAAAAGTCGGTGGTTAGGTCACCAGAAGTACGCCTTGTTCTCACAGAGATCGGACTCCAAAATGCACATGCACACGGAATGCACATGAACACACAGCAGGCCTCAACACATGACAATACAGCAATGAGCTGAAATCTGTTTTGTTTTTTTTCTTTTACCTTTTGCGCTTGGGGGAGCTACAGAGAAAAGATTAAGGAGGAGGGAGGAGAAGGGAAAAGAGGAGGAGGAGAGAAAGGGTCAATATGTTTGTGTGAGAAAGTGTCAGAAAGCCTTCGAGTGTAGTTTCCACCGAATGGAGCTCCAGCTCCAGTGGGTGTGTTAAATCCACTGACATTGACTTTGACTGCAACTTTAAAAACATTGACTGTGTCAAGAGAGGAGAACTTTATGGCTAGAAGGCTCACGCCGGAGGAAACAACACTTAGGCCGAAAGTGTTGAGTCGCTGCTGAGTGCATGCACTTTGACTGTGATAAATGGAGGGGGATAATGAGGACAAAAAAAAAAAGCCGTGAAAGGCAGAGAAAGGTAAAACATGAGGGACATGAGGAGGATTGCGGAGAGAAAGAAAAGAGTTCATTTTCATGTTCTATTGCACTGAATGCCTGCAGGAGGGCACTCGCCTTTGTCTCCTTACATTTTTGAAGCTCTCTGTCTCTTGATCTATTTAGAAACAACTGAGGACAAATGGCTGCTGTTCACTCTCTCTGGCCAAAAACAATAACTTGAACAAAAGAGGATTCCTGTGCATGCATGAATACCACAGTTCATAGTGTGTGTAGATTATGCATTTCAGAGAATCCTTTTGTCTGCCCCAGAGAACTATAATCATGTATAAGGGATCAAGCTGTGATTATCTAATAAAAAATACTATAATGATAATATAAAATAATTTGTGCCATTTTCATGACTATTCCACCAAGTAGCCACTTTACACCCGTTGCAGAAACGAATGCAGTCTATTATAGTGAAACCTATCTTCATGAAGGTTATAATGTTTAGTTTTTGTTGGAACTGTTTAAGAGAGGTGTTTTAATGATTTGGAGGCGACTGCAGTGTGTGCCACTTTTGCATTATAATGACAACTGACTTTATTATTTGGTCCACTGCATTTATCAAACCAAACATCATCAGAAACACCTGTCGGTAAACATAAAAAATAGCACAAAAACTACACACATCCCAGTTTATTTTCACTCTGAAAAACAGTTTGAACACGGCGTGCCAGAGGAGTTGGAAAACTGAGTGAATTGAGTTTGTTTGTCTGTGTGGGCTACGGTCCAAGGTTGAGAGCTCAGAACCAATGTTCTACTCACGCTACACAACTCCCAAACACACACAGGAGGCTCATTGGCTTAATAGTTTCATCTGCTGCACACACATTCTTTCACACATTCAGAGACATACAAAGGCAAAGCACATTGTCAACCCACTGCTTACATTTTATCGCCACCATCCCGAGTTTACAATTCATCCAGACACAGACGTGATAAAACAAAGTGAGAGGTAGATTAAGCTTTCACGTGTAAATCTCTCAATCCATCATTGAGTATTAAAGGAGATGTATTACACTTGTCATACTACGTCTACAACAGCTTGTCCGGCACGCCCCCTTAAAAAAGGCCGGGTCACGCCAACACAGAACGTATCCTACACGCACTGGAGGACACGCCCCAATCCCATCAAAGTGGGACAGTTGACCAATCAGAGTAGAATAGGCTTATCAGGAGCCTTAAAGAGACAGGGATTAAAACCAGCTGTTGCAGACAGAGGCTGAAAGGAAGTTCTGCAGCAATGGACAGTAAGAGAAAAGTATTGTGGTCTTGGAAAAACCCAAATCTACCATGAGTGGTTAGAGAGGACGATAGGAACGCCCGGTAGTATGTGAGAGATATTGGTGTTGTCAACTCACGGTGCTGTCGATGTAGGCCTCAGTCCACACCGTGTCGTGCTCCTGGTCGATGACCTTGGGGCGACTCAGGACGTGAAGGTACTCCATCACATTCTCCTGCCTATCGGCCAACGTGGAAATCTGGGTGAAGTATCCTGTTGGGCAGAGAAAGGAAGACGGAGAGGTGGAAATGATGGAGGATGAACAGGTTCAATGTCTTGGCTCATCAGTGCTGCCCCTCAAAAAACTGTTTGTAAGCACGTGTCACATCCAATATCAGCTTGTCCATCACTCCCATTTTACTTACCTTGGTAGCATAGCAGAAATATTATATCTGGAATACACTATGGTAGGCAGCAGATACTTGCTTGATGGAGCAGACTGGAACCTGGTTGCATACAGGAGTAATAGCTGAAGAATACCCTGCAGTGATGTACAAGTGAGTGCAAACCAGCATGGGCTTGTGGATGGGTAAGTGGTATGTAAATGTTAAACCCAATGTGATGCCATTTCCTACGATGGTAATGCTGCCATTATGATGCTAATGTGCGGGAAGAAATATACCGTTATCGCAGCAGGGAGACAGAAAAGGGGGAGAGGAAAAGAGGGAATCAGGACAGCAGCAAGACAGAGTGAGAGAGTGAGAGAGGAGGATAGGGAGAGAGAGAGAGCACCACATTTCCATCCATCTGTAAAAACAGCAAACTGTCTCCATCACCGTGAGGAAGTCAAGGAGAAAATCATAGCCGGAGGAAATAGATTTCGGGGTCATCTTTCCCAGCGACGACCTTTAACTCCACAGGGAGAACAGAGCCAGCGTCTGGCCTCAATACACAGATCTACCGTATGATGTATGTCATACACCCCCATATATCTCAGGAGAGGATCCGTCACTGTTAATCCAACTTTAAATCTGTCACCAGAGAACAAAAACTTCCAGTAAAAAAAGGCTAAACTATCACATTATATAGCAACTAAGAATAGTGCGGTCGCTGTAGCATGTGGGACAATCACAATTTCAGATAATGGTATTTTAGATCTAAGCTGCACCATCAACATATCAGTACATCTTCTCTCAGTAGAAAAAGGACATGTTGACCCTGATAGCGGCACAAGTACAAATAAAAGGATGTTCATTTTTTCATCAAGTGAACAAACAATGTGATTCGACAATCGGGGTCAAATGCTGCGACTGTCATTTCCGTTAAGTGCACAACGGGGTTATGTTCAAATTGAGTAAACACAACCCTATCGAAAGCCAGGAACTACGGAGCCAAGCAAACAGTGTAACGCAGTGCACTAGTGAAAGTATCTAAAGAAAGTACAGATTCCTCCTTTTTCATCCTCAAGAGCATTCAGACTTCACCTATTATTCCATCAGACAGTGCACTGACAGCGCACACGTACAGACCGACATCACACACAGAGCAGGCTGCCTCCGTCTAACTGCATCGTTCATCACAGAGGTGAGTGAAGAATGACGAGTCCCACTGGGAGGCTGAGGGCGTCCTTCGGGCTGAGCCACCAGGGCCAGAGACATGCGGGGGGGGGGGGGGGAGTGGAAAAGAATGAACGCTCCCTGCTCTCGGTGACATGGTACACCTGTCGTACACGCAGGCAGGACAGCCTCAGCAGGGGGAGGGCATTAATATATTTTTAAAGGACCTTGGTTTGGGTGACCTGTCAGCAAAAATACACACCAAGGTGACCTCATCCATGTAAATAATAGATGAGGTGGAGGTGAAGCCTAACTACACTACAGCAGAATGTCGACGCCCTTACGTTCTTCCATATGTGATGAGTGAACATCAACATTTAGAAACACGGACATCTGGTTTATACTTTTTTGATATATATTAGGGGTGTCACGATACCAAAAATTCAGTAGTCGGTGCCAATACCAGTAAAATAACACGATTCTCGATGCCAATTTCGATACCACGGTAAAAAAAAAGTGCATTATTTGGATGTTGTTAATGTCATATACGGTAATTCAATGTGCTTGCGCTGCGCATATACTGAGGGTTATACGGTAGTTGCGGTCGCATGTGAGTGACGCTTTGTTGTGAGACACGTTATGCATTAAATGATACATCTGCCTCACGCCGGGTTTACACCGGACGCTGAAGCGACGCCAAAGCGACTCGTAAGCGCAGCACCAAGCCTAAAATAACAGCTGGCTCCCATCCACTCCCATGCGCCGCTTCAGCTTCCGGTGTAAACAACCATGTGCCGGCGCGCTAGGGATTAGCGCGGAGCGGCGGCGTTGCTTCCGTGTCCGGTGTAAACCCGGCGTCAAACGCAAAATACTTCCATACACGACTCTTTGTGCCTTTTTAATAAACAAGTCGAGGTGGGGCGAACGCTGCAGCCGCAGTTGCCGTCTTGGTTTTCAGAATGTAAACGTCTACTGGCGCAGCACCGATGCTAATGCTAAGTTGCTAACAGCTGCTGGCATCGAAGCTGACGGTGCCTACGGTACTTCAAAAACTTGGGCATCATCGTTTTGTTATGTTAGTATCGAAAGGTATCGTAGGTATCGGTTCTCGTGACATCCCTAATATATATATATATATTAATCCTTATATATAAATACAGGTAGAGATTTTCCGATACCATTTTTCTCGTCCTGCCGATTCCAATACCTTGACTTTGTGTAAAGGCAAATTCAGAGAACAGATTTGATACTAGAGACGAATTAAAATTAAACATAATCTTATAGCTTTATGCTTCTAACTCTTTACAGAAGTGATGATTGCTATCATTGTTGTACGGCCGGGCTCAGGTGAAACCATATAAATACATACAGACAAAGGAATGCCATAGAACTTCTTTTATTCTTACCTTGAATACAATTTTGAAAATTACAATTTAGCAGCACTTAAATGGCACTTACTTATAGCACTTTGTAGTTTTGCTTTTTTGAAGAAATTGTACTTTCTTGATTCTTGTTGTTCTGGGTTTGTACCCTCGTGGTTAAATGCACTTATTGTAAGTCCCTTTGGATAAAAGCGTCAGCTAAATGAAATGTAATGTAACGTAATTATCTACTTTAACACGACAGCGACAAATACCATGAATAAATCTAGGACCACGCAACAATCACATGCTTTAAACAGCTTGAAATTGCTGACATTTTAACTTGCACTCTCTGATGCTACACTACTTGAAAGCACCTCTTCTTTTCCACTCTAAAAACTGTACTCTCCATTAGCAGTACACCGCAACTGCTGTTTTGGAGTGGAAGAGATGAAGTGATTTCTAGGAAAAGAAAATGCAGTTTCATCTGGTTGAAACTAATATACTATAATGACGTGGTATCACATCAGTACAGAGATCTGCACGCTCGCCGATGCCCGACTTGGCATTTTCGGTAGCATCTCTGGCATTTCAGATGCTGGCATCAATATTGGAACAGCTAATATTTCGTCCGGTACACATTTTGTGAAAACGGCTTTTCAAGCTCAGAATTGCTTTAGTTTTAAAGTTTAATTATCAGACTCTTAACAGTATTCTTTGCTCTATTCAAAGGCCACTGGGAGATTTCAAAGAAATGTTTTTTTACCTCTAAAGCGACTTTAAATGAAACAGTGATGAAATGAAAACAAATGTTCTGCTGTAGTTTGGAAAAAACGTTGATGTGCCTTGGGCGCTAAGAGAAAACTGTTCTGCACAGCTCCTGCAGTGGAGAAGACGTCACTGTCACAGCCTGATTCATCATTCAGCAGACAAACACACAACAGACACACACGTGCAATTCTCATCATCACAACCGACCGGGTTGGTTCTCTGATATAACTTCCAACCAAAGCTATGGATGTCCTTTTCCTCTTGCCTAACACACACCCACACACCCACACATCCCTTGTGTGACCTATGCCTCTCCTGTCTTATCTATGGCAGCCTGAGGAAATGGATCCAGACCGTCTCTGTCACCCAGCTCCCGGCTAAATATAGAACCTGCTGCAAAGTGCTCCACACACGGAGACAACCATGACCACACACTACGCAGCTGAAAAGAGGTTTGAACTTAAGACTTAGAGAAAGATGTAATGTGACATATCTGGTCTGTGCAACTGGGACCAGCTGCCTGCTGTCACATGCCCATGCTAATACTGATGAGCACTGACAAACACAACCACACGCACACACACAAACATACGCCAACAAACCCCCAAACAAATCCTGAGCTCCTTCATGTTTTCATTTGCATCTGGCTGACAGCGACGTGCAAAAACTTTACTCTGCAAAAAACAGATTATAAGGAGAAGAAAAAAAAAGTACAGCATGTGCCGTAAGATCCCACCTTTGTTAGCACACGCCATCCATTTCAGATTATCTGCGAAGGCTGACTCTCGACCAATCAGGTAAGGGAATATGCGGACCTGCGGAGAGAGAGCAGATAGCTTCCGTCAGTCATTTTAATCCCGTTTTGACACGGCCCACCACACCGCCATAGAGAAGATCACACTGCCAGCCCATAGGCTCGCTCTTTATCTGCCGCCGATAAGCAGAACCCATTCTCTGTGTTTAATAGTCAATTACAGACGAATACAAGTTTTCCAATTTCTCTTTTAGATTTCATATAAAGTTTAAATGAGTAAAATCGGTAATTTTAACTTCAGAAACGAAACAATTAAGGATTAACAGATGCAGCTTTTTAAATAAGATAAGTGTATCAAGAATCTGCAACTATAATGAATACAGATAATAAACTCGTATTGGGAGTTGAAAAAGGCAAAACTCAATCTTCTCAGCTCTCTGCTGCCAAACCCATTTTTCCATGGCAGTGCTCGGTTAGGCTCTAACAGCAGGTGTAGGGGCAAGTGTGTGTGTGTGTGTGTGTGTGTGTGTGTGTGTGTGGCGAGCAGGTTGCCAGATTGGAGCAGATGCAAGCCTCTGGGGGCACAGCTGCCATAGCACCCATGCCTGCATTTTTCACTGCCTCCCATCACCCTGACAGCATGTGTGTGTGTGTATTTGTGTATGTACGTATGTGTGTATGAATGTATGTGTATGCACACTCATGTCTAGATGTGTGTATGTTTATGTCTTTAACTGTTTTAGGCTGATTTCACTCAAGAGAAGGATCTGAAAATCACAATAATACAAAAAACAGTTCCCTTTTGAGCAACACTTCTATTTAAATCATACTTATTTCATTGTTAGTGACAGGTGCCAAAGGTCAACACATTATAAATTCAGTAGTGATTATAACAGCTTTAGCAAACAAACATACAACCACACACAGCCAATTCTAGCATCTCATGTTCTAGTATAGATATAGTTGGTCTATTGTCAGCTGTAATGAGTTTCACTATGAATAAGTGCAATTGTCAGATTGTCATTTTTGAGCCGCTCTAATCATCTCTAATCACCTTCTATTCACATAGACCTCGGGCCTTTGGACAGGCTCTGCCGGAGTGACAGGAAAACACAACGGAGACGACATCATCGTTACCGCCCCGTGTGACGCTCTGGTTCAGAGGTGTCACGGTAGGGCGTCTTGTTGTGCTGGTGTGTTTTACTTCACTGGTAACCAAGACTGGGTCAAAATATAACTGGCTGGTTATGAAGTATGAACAAGGTTTACGGCTGAGTAAAGTATAATGGAGAGGGCAGGGGCTCTGGCTCCTGCATGCGATCTTCAACCTACTTGAGTGCACACATTTTATATAGGCAGGAATAAAAAATACACATGCAGGCAAGAATAGAAATGCATAGACATGCAAGTATACACCAAGTGACTATGAACACACAGATGCACAGACAAGTTTCTGGCTAACGCACATGCCCTGCCCTCATGTTCTATGAGTTTCCATTTGTGAATATACCTGTATGTATTCATTTACACTTTAGCATGTAACTCAACATCTCATGCAGTTCTTCTGTGTAAATGCATGTAGGCTACGTTTTGCATTTTATAGGGTTATATTAAATATTTTGTGGTAGGTGTTTCCTGATCTTAGTTGTTTTGATTTGTAGGAAATAAGTCTGATTCCTAAATTGGAAAAAACATAGACAATCACAAAAGAAGAAAGAACCCCAGATAACCTTAAGCGGCACACTCCCTTAGGTCAGCGGCTAATTTTAATTCTCCTTTACTCACTTATCTTTTTCATCTATCATTTGCCTCTAATTAAATTCCTTATCGTGAAGTCTGCTTTTGTTCCACCACAACTTTTATCTGGTGACCCAAATCTTCTAAATTAGTACAAACCCAACTTTAATCAGTCTCTGGAAAGATTCTGATGATTATTTCTACATTTTAACTCTAATTGTATTTTACCAAATGTGATCAACCTGGCATTTTTGAGAATAAAGGTTCCAGGGAGCAGACCAAGATGTTGGTTAAGTTAATACACCTATAGACCCCATGGTCTAGCTTGTTTTGAATGCCCATACAGTTTGCCCTTTACCTGTTGGTACAGTAAAATTAATACTAGCAGGAAATATAGAGGAATCAGCTCTATCTTTGAACATTATATCAACGTTTTGCTGCCGGTTGATGGTTTTCAGTGGTGAATTAGCTCAGGGGTCTACACTCTCAGTTGGATTAAGGAATTTGGTGCCACTACAGACTAGTCTCCTCCATTTCCCATTGTTATATGGGGCTTTAAAATAGTTTTCAGGCTGTATTCATTGGTTCTGGTCTGCCAAAATTCTACTTCAGCTTCTTCATATATTTCATCTTTACTGACAAGTGTTTGTTATGGCCTGAGGTGAAAGAAGAATGAAACAGTATTTTAGTCAAACACAGAAACGAAACAAATATGACTGTTCCAATCATAAAAAGCAAACTGTATACATTGATAAATAAACTGGGAACAGCATCACAAGGCATCATTCAAGCACAGCTGGCTGAGAATGTGGCATTTTTTTTAGTTGCATTTGTAAGTGTGGGTGTGCAAATATGTCCACGTTTATGTGTGTTTATGCTTTGTGTGTGGCTGCATACATGTGTGTGGGCACCTGAAAGAGGGAACCACGCAAGCCTTTATTGCACTATACTTCAGTGAGCAAAGTCAGGTCTTTGGGGAGTACGACATTCAAACTCTTCGTATTCAGTTTGTTATTTATATTTTAGCTTTTGAGGTCACGCTACAAAAATTTAAGACAAATGCAAAATTACGTCTGAGTCATTATCTACAAAATTCTGTTATCTGTAATGTGTGACAGAACATCTCCTAAAAGTAATCACTGGTATATCATGAAAGAAAAACTCATTATAGAATGTATTTGAAGTTTTACAGTGTTTTAGACCTTTCAGCAGTTTTTCATGGCATCGCTTCCTTTATGATCTCATTATCTCTGAAGCTTTTTGGAATAAACATGATCTGCACACTGATATTCGGAAACTTATTTGCATTCAGGCTTTCCTACGCATGCTCATACGCTCAGTGTGATGCTATAGACTGGGGAAGCTATAAAGCTGGTTAGAAAGAAACCATTAAACCCCAGCGGCGGTGGGAGTAGAGAGAGAGAGACTGACAAAGACTGAAGACTTCTATTATCAGCGGGGCTTCTTTTATATGGAAGTATCTCGCAGCCTTGTCCCCTCTCTGCTCACTGCTGTACAGCCTTGAGGCAGGAGCATGTGTGTGCGCATGAGTGAGTGTGTGTGTGTGTGGGTGGGAGGAACATCTGAGGAAAAAAGGTAACTGGTTTTACTGTTGTTGCTTATCAGTGTAATATTTTCGAAGGCATCATGGCTTGACAAACTCCAAAAAAATCCATCTATGTAAGGGCATTCCGTAAATATCAATGCATTATATTAATGTACATAAGCATGTGTTCCAACGGGCTCAATATGGGAATTGGAAAATATGTAAGGCAATGGAAGATTGAACTTGATGCACGTATATATGGTATAAGCTCAGGATGTGCCCGTATAACTGCCTTTAGTATTTCTATCCTCAGCCTTTTAAGGACGAAGACCCTGCAGCCTTTCTTTTCCTTTTTACGAAGGAAAATGACCGAAGAATAAGCTTTTTTCTTGCCCTCCATCTCCTCTCTCCCACTCTCCTCCCATTTCATTTCATGGCCTGTCAGTGGAGCGCCACAATTACCTTGCAGGACAGCAGAGAGACAGCTCCGACCTCAGAGACAGGGCCATACTTAACTCGTGTTTTAGAAAGGACCCCAATCTGGGCTCACTAAATACCTTCTGCTTGTCAAAAGCATGTTTTGAAATATGACAACAGAACAGCAAACAGTGTTTCCATACGCACAACACAGATGCTTATTGTTATGGTGATCATGCTTTCAAGATGTTCAGTATATAGGAATTGTATATTTCTATAAATATATGATGTACTACACTTAAATTGATTGTATACAAATTGTAATAACAGCCCAAATAAATGGCTGTGACAAGATCAGATTTTCACTAAATGATTATTTGTAGCAATGATACTATCACATAATCAAGTTTCAGAGTTTTTGTTTAACTACTTTTGGTAAATGGTTAAAATACTAATTAATACTGAAAAGTATCTGCTATACCTACAAGGGTCATGCAGATAGTAAATTATCTTATTGATCAAAGGTGGTCGGAGTGATCATAGATAGCTCAGCAGAGAGCAGGGAAGATCGTAGACTGACAGAACATATCAGTTTCTGCTTGACCTTCGTTTTTCATGGTTGTGAATGTGACTTTCAGTTCAAACCCCAAGTGAATTGACAATCAACAAGAGAGAGAGAGAAACAGAGAGAGTACTGTGAGCGATACACTTTCTTTTCAATGGTGGATGTAGAGATGAGTTTTGCTCATCACCTAGACCAGAAATACTAATTATAGAGAGAAATTGATTGATTCACATGATATAAGTACATGTGTCTATCATTAAACCGATATTAATAATTAATCGTATATATATATTTATTTATATGATATGATTATCTTTGATACCAGGGTATCACCACGCCCCTCGCCTTAACTCCTTAAGACCTGGTCCTTTACTATTTCTGTGGATTGACGTATTTAAAATAGATTTCAAATGATTCTTGGTTCCCTTTTAAAATACTGCCTTGATTCTCCTTCTCCTAACAGCTTATTCACAGTAGAGTCATTGATTGATAGCCACAGGAATGCATTAGTCCACTGCTCTCCAGTGTTCTCTCTTCATCGCAATACACCGTCTTAGTTCAGTGAAATACTGAACAAGTTATGAGAGGAAATAGAGCTCAGCTGACCTCACTATACAACTGCCCTGGAACACAATTGCAGAATAAGTGCAGTGTGTGTGTGTGTGTGTGTGTGTGTGTGTGTGTGTGTGTGTGTGTGTGTGTGTGTGTGTGTGTGTGTGTGTTTAATACATTACCTTCCTGTCTGGCCAGTTATATTTGGCAAAGATGGCATCATACGTGTCCACTGCCCCATCTGTCACCAACATAATGGCTTGGCTGCACTGACTCCCCCGGCCTGTCTCGTTGAACTGGAGACAGAGACGGAGAGGACTCGTGAGCGCAGAATAACAAAACAAACCAAAACTTCTCTTTTTCATCCAAACAGAAATTTACAGAAGTTGAAAGTCTACTTTTTTCAATCTCTTAATTACTTGCTAATCTAGTTCCTTCTTATTTGAGCTCGTCATGTTCCTTTACATGACTTAAATTCACGTCATGGAAGCGATCAGCAAGCTAGTGGACTACAAATCATATTCTTTCTCCTGTACACACAAACTACACTCTCTCACACTAAGAGAGTGTATCACCTCTCTAAGATTAAAGAGAGGAGTCATTAGGCACAATGGAGAAATGTGTAATTACCATGTACCTTTGCTAGTTATTATTGAAATATGAGGCTTTAGAAAGGGATGGTCAATGTGTGTGTATGTGACTGTTTGATTAATTGCTTGTTCATAATGAGACATCAAACCAGTAACCTGAGTCAAGTGTATTGTTTACTTGTTTTTTTTACATGATTCTGTTCATTTATCCATTAATTACGGTGCACTCATTAATTTTGTCCATGAAACCGTTTTCTTTCTGTGTGTGTGTGTGTGTGTGTGTGTGTGTGTGGGGGGGGGGGGGGGGGTGATAATGCATGAGTGTGTTACTTACCGCACTCAGAAGATGGAAGGCCTCAGTCAGAGCTAGGTCTAACATGCCAATGCCTTGAGCGAACAGCTTGTCCAGGTGCTCCCGGAAGTGCTGGAAGAGTAAAGTTTGGGGAGAGGTTGTCAAGACAACGGTGACGAGAGAAGAGACGAGCGATAAAAAAAAAAAAGAGAGAGGGTGTTACCAAGGGAAGTCATTATTGATTTTTATGGTGACCGTATAGTTACAGTTAAAGGATGAAAATGCAAAGATGTTGATTTTATTCTCTTATAACACAACAAATTATATCTATACAGTATAATTTGAATGTGAACCTACATCGTCTTGAACACAGCACTGAGCCACTTTCTACAGCAAACTGTCTTATTATCTGAGAGTGAAATGTCACATCCTGTCTAAAGACCAAAAACCGATCAGAGTTCCCCCCGTATCCTCTCAGCTGTCATCCAGTTTCTCTACAGTGTGTATGCATATATGTGTGTGTGTGTGTGTGTGTGTGTGTGTGTGTGTGTATGTGTGTGTGTGTGTGTGTGTGTGTGTGTGTGTACGCATCTACGTGCACTTGTGTTCAAAGTGGAGTGTACAATATTTAATGATGAGCTCAATGTTGTCAGCAACGGGTCTCACGAGTATGTCTCTTTATTAGTGCTATTATTAGTCTAGAGGACACACACACACACACACACACACACACACACACACTTAACTGTTTTATACAATTCAATCTATTTATAGCTATTCAGATCCAGTTGGTGGAATTCTAATAATTTCTTCTATCCATCTACCTGTAAAAAACATTCCCTCCTCTGAACATCCCTCTTGCATACGCTGCGATACTACTGGTGACAAATGAGGCGTTATATAAAGGATATGACTCTGACGCTCACTTTTTTTAAGATCCAGGAATAATTTAGAGCTGGGCCCCACCTACATCGTCATCCTCTCATCACTCTCTTATCTTTCTCTTCTTTTCCTTTCGGCTCCCTCTACATTTATCTCCTCCAGTCTTCTGCTTCTTACTGAGGGGAGGAGGAAAGTCTCTCAACACACAGTAGGAGGCTTGAGCAGCATAAGGCCATGCCAGGGCTTGCACACTTGGGTGAAAAACATGCACGCAGAACACACATACACACACACACACACACACACACACACACATGCAGGCATAGGCGGCAGCAACACACAAATAAATATGTGCACAAAAACAACCTCCAGCGTTCCCAACAACACCCCCATATGGCAAAAAGAACCTTTACTTTGATGTGGGTAAAAAGGGTTAATCGGTTCCCACAAAAGGCTGTACCCTGGAGCAAGGAAAAACTTTACCCACTGTGTGTCTGTGTGTGCGTGTGTGTGTGTGTATGTGAATAAAGATCGAAGAGATTTGTCTCAGCACAGCATGCAGGCTATGCTCAATCCCTGAGCAGCCGTTTACTGAGGTGGCAGATTCAGAAAAACTGTGCGTGTCCGTGTGTGCATGCAATACTGAGAGTGCTCAACCTCATGTGCTGCACAACGAGGCTCAGACTTCCACGGTACATTGGACATCAAACCCTTCAATGCTGCAGACACCTTTAATACTCAAAAACGATCACAGCGTGCAGTTTAATGAGGCCTGGCCACAGGAGCAGGATAATGAATGAACAAAAATATCTTAAATTGCAGCTTGCTGATGCCTGAAGGTTTTGGTTTTAAATGGCAAGTTATTTATGTCAACAAGGAGGCTTATGCATGGAAGAGAACAAATGGTTTGCTGGGCAAAAGTGAACATTGTGTGGGGGTGTGAGTAAACCTGTTTCAACAATGGATCAACAAGTTGTGATTGATCAAATGTGATGTCAAATTTACAAATTTGCAGTAAAGATGTCGAGGTTAAGACCAAGAAAACAAGGTAGATTTATGACCTAACAGTGGTTTTACCTCAATGTCTAAAAGATTTTGACCATACTCAGCGTGTTCCCACATGGCAAAATTGTTTTGGCGCACACCAAACACATCATCAGGCCCACATACCACATTAAAAAATGGCACTTGGGTGGTCTGCTCCTGTTTGCCAGATCTGGGCAAAAAGTAAACCTTAGCAACGACACAAGTCAACCGAAGATGCCAAAAGTGTCCCAAATTTAGTTTTCTGCTATTTGGGCCATATTCATCTTTTACCCCACAGGTCACTTAAGGATCACATCCAGATTATACCTTGCTGAGATCGCAGCATGTTTGCCAAAAAAGGCCAACATTCCTTTCCGGACACCTGAGCCACATTGGCTATTTCACATCCATCTTGTTAAGGCCAGATGAAGTCCAGAGAGCTGCATCGTTGCCAGAAGTGGCCCACATCTGTATGCTATCTGGGTTCTAACCAAGACACCGTTGATATAATTGCACCTGCAAATCCAACATTTAATGCTAATGCACTGATTTTCTGAAAAATAATCCAATAAAACTGTTCATGGTCGCTAAAACTCACTTGGTTCTGTTGTGTCCAATCAGGTAAATGTCTGATGCAGTTTCATTTGCAAAAAGAAGCAAAAGGCTCTAAATATTTCGCTGGAACTGCTGCATATGGGAGCAATAATTAGACAGGATGGATTCCACTCCCTTGCAGTTGACAAGTGTAATTAGACAAATAGCTACTTGCGGTGATAAAGCCTGATGAATGTGTATCCCTTGGAAGCTTGACAACAGGTATTTATGACCCAGTTGAAGTTTGGGTGTGAAATAACAGATTCCGCAAAGACAGATCAGTGAGTTTAAGTCTCCAGTGTGACAGTCACTTCCTGCCCCCAGCTCAAGTAAAAGACATTAGCCTTATCTACAAGTGCAGACTGCCTTCCCCTCTGAGCTGGCTGACTCGCGCTACATTAAACTACCATCTGGAATTAAACACATAATGCTAATCCATATGCATAAGTCTTCACCGAGGTCAACGCTCTTTTTCCAAATAAACAGAAACTAACCTAAACACCAACAGGTGCACATTCTAGCGTGTTCTGCACATGGCACACGGGACTTGGTCCATGCATTAGAGAGTACACAGCTGCATCCCGAAGATTTGACCTGGCCTAATGGAGGTTAGCAATTTAATTTCTAAATGGAATTTGAAAGAATTTGAAAGTGATGGAATATTTAATGGGCACCTGGAGATGGAGCCTGTAGTGTAGACACCAGAGCGGAGCAGAGCCTCATACGCAAAGGAGCCAATCAGGCTATATCACATTTACCGTCTTGATGAAAACATCCTGAATTTCAATTAGCATACGTACAAATAAATACAGTCAAACGCAGACGCAACATTTTCCAAAACCATTTAACACGGTAATATTTATGCCGCTCCACTAATTCAGCATTAAGAAAAGATAGTGATAAAAACTGATGCAGCAGAACAAGAGCTATCACTTTTTATCACTTCATTCTGTCTTCTTCTTTCTCAAAACCTGGCACCGACATTACCTGAGGTTGAGGTAGCTTACTCTTTTTTTTTTATTGGATTTGTTCATAGAACACCATTGTATTTTTACAAAGCAAAATAACCGTTATTATTAACAACTTTTTTTCATGAAATTTTATTAATTTTATTTTATTATTCTTTTTGACAGTTCCACAACGGTGATCCATAAAGTCTGAAACCCTGTTATGGACTATGTATTATAAACTATTTCTTATGTTACGCTCTCATGTATATTTTGGTTTTAGATATTTCAGTTTTTGAATTGATGGTGCTTTTGGTACAAAACATAACTGTATAGATTATTGATGTTACTAGATGAAAATAAATTCGAAGCTAAGCATGTCATTCTGACTTCAGTGCTGCCACCTCTTCATAGTGTCTTGAGGTCACCCTGAGCCCGGCCGAGGCTTCAGTCAATCAATGGATTTGAAATGACTGCACATGCGGAAGTGATGGGAGACAAGGAAAGAAAGACTCACGTCTTTGTTGGGGACGTCTGCCTGGACCAGAGTTCCGTTCAGACACGGTTCCACGTAATGAAGTTCCTCATTGTACTGGAAAGGTAAAGGTGGAATCATTAAAGCAATGACAGTAATGGCTTTACATGTACTGCGTGCTATATATAGGAACATTCAATTCAAGGTGATAAAAATTCAAAACATCACTCATCTTGATGCACAGCAAACACACATGTGCACACTTTGCACACACTTCACAATGTGCTCAGAGGCTGCTGTTCTGTGATAGTACTCACCATTCAATGCAAAAGTATAATTTAGACTTCAAAGCCAATGAACGAGAATGAGAGTGTGTTCTACCAAAGCCACAATTCTCCCCTAATCTGTGTAGGTACATATACATCTGTCTGTCATCTCTCTGTCTTTGTGAGTGAGTGAGCTTGTGTGTGTGTGTGTGTGTGTGTGTGTGTGTGTGTGTGTGTGTGTGTGTGTGTGTGTGTATGTGTGTGTGTATTGAAGCACGAAACAAACACTGACACTGCAGACACAAAATCCACAACCACTTCTACAACAGTCCTCCAAGGTAGCATAGCAAAAGTAGCACACAAATTAAAAGACAGGAGAGAAAATGAGTTAGCAGTTAAAGTGACAACCCTTTCAAGGGTTTGGGGAAAACAATATGTTTCCGCCTGATTGTCTAAATCCTCTTTTCCGCCATTTTTCAAAAGAGCAATTTTCAAAATAACATGATTAGGATATCAAGTGATAATGAAGACTTTGTTCTCTGGAGGAAGAGAACGGAGGCTGGCAAAGCGACTCGCTAAGTTTTTGATGTAAAATAGCATCAGACACACACACGTGCATGCGAGTGCATGGCGGCTTGCACACACTCACACATACACACGAATGGAGTTTCATCAGACTGAGATGCGATAACAATGGTTTGGGTGCCTGAGGCAGGATCCAATCATAACTGTCTCTTTTGCAATTCAAATCTTCATTCAGTCGACTGCTAATTGGTTGTGAGCGTGACAGAAGAGAAAGCTGATTCGTTCCAGTGTTGGCTCTGATCTGAGGGGGAGAGGATGTGGGCCTGTGTTCGTGTGTGTTTGTGTTTGTGCATCTCTGACTCTACAGAACCCCCCCTCCCTTACAGCTTTGTGTGTGCACATCTGTGTGGACTCACAGCGATGACGTTGAAAAAATCGTCGTCTCCAAGAGTATCCAGGATGGAGGAGACCGTCTGTCTGGCGATGGTCAGCCTGAGGCCTTTCATGCTGCCGCTGACATCCACCAGGATCACCACGTCTTTCGGCGAGGTGGCAGCCTGGATGTACCACTTCCGGTTACGGCAGTCAAAAGCAATGACCCCGTGTTCGTCTGGCTTCCACTTGATTCCTTGAAGAGCATCATACAAGTCAAAGACCATCAATTGTAACAGCGCTGAAGTTGCATTATTTGCACAGAAGGAAAAACTAAAAGCATCATTGTAGAACCTGGACAAAAAGGTGGCCAGGAGGTTTCTTTCTTGAGCCTCAAAGACTTTCTGCCAATAGTTAGTTAGTTTTAGTCGTATCAAGCCAGGCAGATAGAGAATTGAGATTTATGCCGTTGGCCCAGTAAAATAGAGGTAATTGCTCAAAGCACTGAAAGATTCAACAGCAACATTTCTTTCTTGAAACTTTTCCCATGTATTCACAGAACACAGTCAGGTTAACTTTAGAGTAGGAATTGCTTTAGGATAATAACAATGGGCCATCACACACACACACACACACAAACACACACAAACAACCACACACACACGCACACACACACACACACACACACACACATCTTCTACCCATCCACTCACCTGGGTATTGCCTGAAAAATCCTTTGGCACTGCCAAAGTACTGCCATATGAGCGATGGGTCTCTTTCAAAGTTATCCACGAACACTTTATTCAAGGCCTCAGACCAGAACACACCGTTGACAATAGCAGAATCTAAAAGAGAAAAAGAGACAAAATATGCAGGGTGAAAGACAAGTGTGAAGAGGAGACAAGAGGCACTATTTGAATGCAGCTTTGTACAGTCCAGGAGGTTGAAACAGGTTTTCTCTAGTGGCCGCTCATCCAGTCATATCATTTCACACACTGCGCCTCCACAGATCACTATCAGGCCGATTCATTACACAGAGATGCAGGCAAATGTAAGGGACAAGATGAGGAGACAGAAAAGGAATAAGAGAGATAAAAGAAAATAAGAAAGACTGCAGAATATTCTGCAAAAACTGACATATATCAGCTCAGACTTTAGAAAATCTAGTGAAAACAGCCTTATTATTTGCAATAGATAAAAGATGGCGCCAAAACACTATAGCTCCACTTCAGTTGGTCCCACTAAGACTAAACTTATTTTTTATTTAATTGAATCGACTGATGTGAAAACAATGCCATTGTGATGAACCTATTACATGATATAATGAACTCACATGTTTGTAATTCAGTTCATGTATGATTGTTGTTATTGACGGCCTTATCTGAGGTCAACTCAGTCAGGCTGTATGGTAGTAGCAGCTTGTGGACTCACATCCCTGCGAGCTGCAGCAGCTCAGTGAGGTTACCATCATGCACAGGTAAGATAAGAGTAATACTTGATATATGGGATCCATCAACTTATTCCTGTTTGTCATATCATCACAAATGACCCTCAGGTCGTGGCAGACTGCCCACAACTGATCAGCCGCTTGTTTTAGTTTAACTCCTCCTGCCCTCAGTGGATGTTTAATGTCTTGCTTTGCACAGCTCAGCTCTCTGGCAAGCTCCTGTCCAATTTAACCCCTGAGTGTTGGGGCAAATCTTCTTTGAGATTGTCATTTAATAGAAAAAAAGGTATAAAACAAAGGCGTTAGAAGCTCTGTATGCATTACACAGTCGGCCAGCCAACCATTTAATTTTTTTATATACTCCAGTATGTCTGTAGTTACTTCTCTCTGCCTTTGTAGGGCAGTATTGGAACATACAGTGCGAGTCTGTGCGCAATATTCTACGTTTAGCCTTTTCTTTTAATTCTCTCCAACCTGACTGTAATAGATGGTGGAGCATATCCAATCATTTGAGGTTGTTTTCCTTTCACAGCCTAAGAGACAAATGAGTGTAACTGTTTCACAACCAGACGGCCAAGCGTATTACAGCTGCTTACTACCACAATTTTTCTTGGCTCAGGAGCGCAGAAGGGAAGATGGAAGCAGGAAGGGATGAGCAGACAGACAATCACACAGCGAGACGGATACACAAAAGCCTTTACAGAGATATATAAAAAAAAAGAGAAAATCCAGGAGGGCAGACGGGAAAGGCAGGCAGAAAATCACTCACAGACAGACAGACAGAGAAGCACCTAATGGACATGGAGAAAGAAAAGGAGATAACAGATTTCCCATCATCTCCTATACTGGCAACATTGTTCTGCTGTCAACAGTCATGCCAATAATCCATGATTGAATTAGTCTTCTGGAAGTTAGCGCCCTACAGCCCCCTCCTGATAGTAAACACCTATCCACCACCACAGAGTGAAGTCTAAAGGAGGCTGGATTTGATCCAGGCTCTATTTTCACAGTAATACAGTCACTTCTGGTGCAGTTTGAGTGTCTGTTACAATCTCGACTCATCATGATGAGGGAGAAGGTATAGGAGCCCTGCTTTCCCCCTAAGCTGTCATTTAAATTCATCTCAACTACACACACACACACACACACACACACACACACACACACTCACACACAACCGTGTTCTCAGATTAAAAAGTAGAAGTGTCTTGATTTCCCACTGCACCACTCCGAGCGATCTCAGCTGAATCCATCTTTATTTGGTTACTTACGGTGATTATGGGGGGATGGTTTTAACAAGAGAGAGACAGGAGAGAGGTGAGGAGCAACGTGTGTTTGTGTGTATGAGTGAGTGTGTGCTCATGTGGAGTAGTGAACACTTCGTGTCAAAGACTATAAATGTAAGTACCGTATACGGACATTAGAGTGTATCGACCTGCCATTAATGTTATCGTGGGCTCAATGCAGCCGTGGTACATGATCCTGTCATGTAGCCTCATAAAGCCTGACAGTGGGAGCTGGCGTTTTGGTAAGGATGGAAGTTTGGAAGATGGATGTTTGATGAGGTGCATTCCTCCTGTGATTAATCTCTGGGGGCACAAAGGCTTCTGCTATCAAGGACTCAAGCTCCAATTCATCACTGCTGCCACCGAACCATTTATGAAGTGCACAGCGTACAGCCAACACCTCGGCAGCATAAAGAAAAGCTTCAGATGACGATGATGTAGTTCGTGTGAGGAAAACGCTCCATTCATATCAGAGAGACCAGAGTGTAGAGACAGGAAGCTTCACAGCGCTCGACCCAGAGGTATGCGCTGGATGATGGTCGTGCCTTCCACTTGGTACTAGGGATATAACACAAGCAGATGACCACTAAACAGCTTCACAAACAGGCAGAACCTGTATTTGCTTGTACATCAAATACTTGATTTGATTGGCTCCCACCTTCATTCTAATACTTGTATGGTCACAATTTGATTGGAGGGTTCCTGCGCTGCTGCCGCTTTTCTCAATCCAATATAACAACAATGCGGTTTTGGTGATTTGTTTCAAATGGACTGAGCAGTGTTTCCGACAGGGCCTCCAACATGGCTTGAATGGCTAAGCATCTATATTCAAGTGCAGTTTATACGTATATCAGTTTCTATTAACGGGGCTGACCTCCTGTTTGGTCAGGTGTAGAATTTTGTCTAATATGGTAATAATTTCATGGGCACTGTTTTGGGCAGTATTTGCATCCTTTGATGTATTGCATATAATTTGACCAACACCTATTGCAAAACCACCCACACTAACATCTCGGCAGAAAGCAACTACACAGTATTGACAACACAACAGTGTTACAGCAATGTAGAATGTAAGAGTTCAGGTTTGTTATTCACGATGCTAACAGTAGCCCTTCTGTGGTGCTACTTAGGCAAACCGTTGCAAATTATTTCCGTTACAAAATAATTTACAGTAAATAAAAAGGTTTTATATCCTTTAAAGAAATGTTCACAGAATCATTTCCTTGCCCCACACCAGGTCTCTCAGACCCTTTCTGCACAGAGACAGTACACACACATGCTCCCAGTTGTCCCAGCTATGTATTTACCGCACATTACTGTGAACAAACCCAACATGCAGATCAAAAACACCTAAAGTTCTTATGGCTACGTTTGGAGATAATTGTCAGCAATGCCACCAATGCAAGTCTATGTAATGTCCCCAAAAGTGATCTGTGACGATGTGTGTGTGTGTTTGTGTGTGTGTGTGTGTGTGTGTATGAGAGAGAGTGCATATCTGTGCATGCTAAAGTGCACATGCATTCCTGCTCATTTGCCTGAATCAAATCAAAATGACTCTTCCTCTCCCTGTGCCGCTCCGCCGGCCCGCCAACCTCACTCTCCGAGCACTTTCGTTCAATTCCTCCCCGTTTTATTCACTCTCCTCCCGTCACTCGCACTCTCTTGCATTTTCTCTTTTTTCCACACAGCCGTAATTAACCTACTTTCTTTCTCATTTACTCTCTCCCTTCTTTTGCTCTCCCTCTCTCTCTCCAGCTGGGTTAAGCCGACATGACATTCACTCTGTCCACTGAGCATTGCACGAGGCCGTGACTTGATTGGTCGGACTTGAGTGGATGGTAAATCAGCAGAATATCCGATTATTTAACTGCTAATTAAGTCACTGTGTGGTAGAGATGATCCGCAGAGTTAGAGTTAATGAACTCAAATCCTCCTCCTGACACAGGCGAACATCCATGTGCACCAACACCCACACTTACTACTTCACTGAGCTATGTGCATTTAAGAAGATTTCAATCATCTATATTATCTAAATTACTTATGATATTGTCATGGTGGCAAACCTTTTCTGTACATTTGTATTTCTAACACCTTTGTTGCTGGACGTACCTTTGTTGTACATGTTGGTGGGTACCTGCACCGTGCTGAGGCTGAGGTTGACTGACAGGTTGTTAAAGTGGTCGTTGGGTTGCAGGATGAATTCTCCTCCAAGCTCTACGCTGTTCCCCTCCTCATCCACCTCATTGATCAGCACTGCATTGAAGTATTCATACTGGAAATGAGAAGAAAATATATGAAGAGAAGGTGAGATTTAACACAATCAAACACCCGATACCAGAGCAAACACCTCAATAAAGGTTGTGTAGCTCAGTTTCAGCATATTCAACTTGTGTTATTACTATACAGGATGACTGAGTCACCTAAGTGATGAGTCAGAGAGCAGCTTGTGTACTGAGGTAACTTGAATCCATGGATCATCTCATGTATGCATGATGCTACAGTGGAAAGCTGCTGAACAGACACATCTCTCCTCAGCCTCCATGCACACTCCCTTCCGAGCTGCAGATGCTGAATGTGGTGCTCTGGCTCCACTGTATTTTTAGTGCTGCGCATACTGGGGAGACTATTAATAAATCATGGCGCTAGATAAATATAGAGCACACGGCTCCCTGCGTCCCAGAAGCTCTGAAGTCTGAGATACCACACAGGGGCACATCCTACAAAGGCTGTAGCGGATGCAGAACAAAAGACAACAAATAGATAAAGATGCTCCTGCGATTGAAAAGAAAATTTGACATTTCAGTCCAAAATCCCATATGTACTTTTGTCTGCTCACATGTAAAATAACTACACATACATCTACATTCAAATTAGACATAGAAACTAATTCAATACACACTGAAACCAGTGGAGTAGATCTGAGTTATCTTTCTGCAAGTTTATCATGTGGACTTTAGTCTTAGAAAAAAAGGCTCTTGACATTTTCAGAGTGTGTCACTGCAAAAGCACAGGTGCAGTCATATGAACAGGATTCCTACACAGATTCCTACTTTTTTGTTATTCTATATTATACATACAATGACTGAAAATCAAACTCTATGTCTAGGGTTTAGGACGGAAAATGCTGCACCTTGTACAGATTGTAAGTCCTATGAGGCAAACTGGGAGTTGTGAGCGTGGGCTCTACGAATAAACTAGTGACTTTCCCATGATGCATCACAATATTGTAACCTATTTACCAACGTATGAAATAGTTATTGATTGAGTAAAGGCTGTGAAGACACTTTTATAAGCCTGGCCCAAAACTTTTTTTCATTTCAAACTTATTTTGATTGCACCTGAGCTCTTAAAAAGATGTGTCTTCACCACAATGAAATAATAACGAAGTGATAATGAATACATCAAGTACATCGGGCCTTAGATATATATTTTGATGAACAACATCTATTCTTCCCTAAATAAAAATCATTTCTGACTTTTCTCACTGTTGGTGGGAACGGCAGCAACACTGCTTCCAATTCCTACTGGAGGTGAATAGTGCTGATTATATGGCACAAGGCCAAAAGTGATTTCTCTTGCAATGACAAAGAGATTAGGTTTGAAAGGGCCTCTTAAAAGAAGGAATTGCAATTTTCAAGAGTCCTGTACAAAGCCTCAGTACACGTGTCATCATTCACAGTGGGACAGACACTTTTTGGGACTTTGACGTCTGAGGCTTGCGGTGCATGGGCGAGACTGAAAAGACTGCAGCTTTGAAGAGATGGACTATTTGTGCGCACATTGTTAAACTCAACATACCTTGCGGATATGTAAAAAGCCTGTAAACCTCAAACATGTTTTTCTGTCCTCACACTTACTTAACCTGACTCTTTCCACGGTATTATTCAATCGATACCCAGCCCTCTACCCTACCGTCGCTCTATTCTCGCACCAGTAACCTTCATTTGGGCTAAATCTTTCCCGACTCCTCCTGAGGAAAACCATCATCCCCTCAGCCTAGTGCAAAACACAGATAAAGCCATCAATTAGGATGGCAAATGCAGCGCCTATCAGTGTAATTAATCAGGCCTGATTAGGCTTATTAGCGCTTTTATCAAGGGGAACACTGCCATTTCAAGGTGAGGGAGCAGGGTGTTGCATATTTCTGCCGATACTTGGCTCAGCATATCCCTTTGTGAACATCAAATTTAAAATTACTTTCCAAAGAATTACTACATGTTTCTTGTCTTTCACTGTCTATTTTTTTTCAAACTTCAGACAATTCCTTTCTTTCATGATTTCCATAAGACTTTCAGCACTTGTTTATGGAGCAAGTTTGAATGAAGTCACAACTGCCTGTGACCAAGTTGTTATGCAAAAAGACAGATGGGGAAAATCATGGAATGTCCAAAAAGCTGTGAAGCAGATGAGGACAAGCTCTAAAAATCATTCACACTAAATGTAAAATTGCTGGCGACACTAGTAATATTTATAATATTTTAAAATGCAGACTTGTGTGAATGATAATGCCTACATATTTGTCAGGATGATTTCTTGATAGGGTCAAGCATGACATTTGGGTGCTAACATCTTGGCATGCATGGGAAGGATCACTATTATACACTAAATTAATAAAACTAAAATCGAGGGACCCCCAACTGTACAACCACATCAGGGACACTTGTCACTTGCTCTTCAATATTGTTTCCTGTTATTTAAGTAACAGTCCATCGATGCATTGACTTTCAAAGGTGAAAGGAAAATGTAATGATTTGTCAAATGCGTACTCAATTCTAAAAACAACAGTCTGACAACAGCACCCTAATTAAGATGAGGTTTGATTTGTTCGAGGAAATTTGTAATTGACGTTGACGCAATTCAAGTAAACAAGGACATTTCGCCTCCTTAGATTTAACAGTTGAAAACAGTTGCCACGGACACAAGTTAAGATATTAAATCTGTTGAGGTTGCAGGAATTACAACCCTCCTGTAAATTGTGTAGGGGAAAGAATGAAACTGCAAACTTTCTTGAATCCCATGTTGTCTGACTTGCTCACTGACAAATAACTCTCTGTTTTCCCCACTTGGCAGCAGAGATCCCTGTTTTTAACTCAACCTCACCAAAAGCTGAAAACTAGGATACAAAATGTGGGCATACAGACAGCAACACACAGAGGCACACATTGTGACACATGATACACCGCACCTGCAGAGGACAAGACCCCATTGCGTCTTCACTCTGTTCTCTTTCTGCCATTGTCTAGTTAGTACCTGTTCTATCTTTCCCTCCCGACCTGATTTATCCCTTTTCCTTCTCTGGCTGAGCTTCTTTCCTTCTATGCATTGTTCAATGTTGTTCACAGTTCTCCTCAGGTCTCCCACCACCCTCTGTCTACCATGGGCTCTACCATACATACAGCTCTCATTGGCAAAGGTTTGGCTACTATCAGCTGTATCTGTGCCAACTGTGAAGCGGTCTCGGTCTAAAGCTCACGTCTATCTGTTTGGTTGTTAGGTAGAATAAGAAAATTAGGTAGATCTCTACACCCAAAGCATTTCCCCCAAAAAAACAGGTAGTAAATCAGACCTCAGAAATTATGTTTTGCATCATCAAGACTGGGCTTAAAAGTCTACTGGTCCTGAGAAGGTGATTGTAGAAAAAAAAGTAAACACACACACACACACACACAAAGAACTTAGCTTGTACGATCTCAAAATCCAAGACAGAAAACAACAGTTTTTAATGACTCAATTTGTGGGAACAATTTAAGTTGAGCAGATGTAAGAGTCTTGAAGGACAGTGAGAGAAAAGCCAGAGAAGAGAGAAAACACCATCAGAGGCATTAGTCCTTTCAAACACAGGGACCATAAACTAAAGTTTAAAAAGTAAAACAAACAATGGTTAATGAGTCTGCTAATAGACTTATTTAAATTCACAGCATGTGGGCTTTAATTTGGATTAAAATTGCACCCATCAGCCTTTGAGTTTCAATAGTGTGGGAGTGTGTGTGGGTGTGTGAGCTGAGGCAGGGGCATAGTGTGTGAGCATGTGTCTGTGTGTGTGTTGTGTGTATCCAGGCATGAACACAAGCACCATTTCATTTGTGTGTGTACAGCAGTGGTGGAAATGTGCGTGCATTTGTCTGTGTTTGTGTGTATACGTTGAGTAAGTCAATTATGCCGTTCCAGCATTCCAGTGAAGGAGCGCCCGGTGCCACTAATGCAGTCCCTGATCATGGTGTTAACAACCTGATCTTTAACGCTGGAGTGCATTACGCTGAGAGATCGCACATGTACTATCAGCACCTACTCACTCAGCGTGGGGCCGACATGGAGGGTGAGGATGAGGAGGGTTAGCGGAGGGAGAGCACATTCCCCTTGCCTGTTTCAAAATGTGAGCCAGAAGAGCTAAAACATTTGTGATTTTTGGCATTGCTGCATTGAGTTTGATATGTAGGAATAAACATATTCAATAACATTAGGGAGATGCATTAATTTGGCTAAAATATAAATTATCTTGTCATTTTCGGCCTCTACCTCTATTGAGTTTAACTACTATGTATTAATTTTGGATCTTGTTGCATTTATTGTATCTGTAAGTCTTTTCGTCTCCCCAGTGTAAATTAGGAAATTTAATTAAGTCAATAAATGTGTTTAAATAAATTCATATTAATTCAGACATTTATGTGTTTAAAAAGTAAAATTCAAAGGTACGTCCCATCATCAGGTCTGAACTATTTGTTTTTGTTTTAACCAATAATAAAAATGATAACAGGACAGCAGCATTGTCATTCACTGTGTTCCTTCCGCATTAATTGTGCATTTGTGAATTACAGAACCTAAAATTAACAGAATAATATGATAACCTTCTTGAGTCATTCTTCATTACTGAAGATCATCAAATGGAACATATATGATACACACTACAGGAACAATAATTGTCTTATCACATTTTTTAATCTTGAGTATACATTTTCTTGAATACATGTTTTAATAAAAAGCACTTTAACATAAAATATTCCTCTTAACAATATCTCTTTTACCAAATCATCTCAGAATTAAATACCTTAGTCGGTTAAGCTTCATAACTAAACCTGCGTCAGTGCTTCTGTGGACAGTTAACTGGTTTCCACAGACTTGTCAGAATCGTTTTGCGAGTGCTAAGTGAGGAAGGTATTACAGTCAAGCAAACACTTAATGCTGACTTTAAATACTGCTATTTCCCTGCGATCACTTTGAGTCCAGTGGGTGTTTCCTCAAGCTTCACCATGACGACGAGCAACGCTGCTAGTGGGCGCCTTTATTTATTTATCATGTGCCTCTTCTTTCAAGCATTTGGGATTTCTTTTTGAAGAGCCTCAGATATAATGAACAAAACCATATATGCACAACCTGCATACGCTGACATACAAATAAGTACACCTACTGTTGATTTTGATAAATTCACTTTTTCGCAAAGAGCACAACAATGAGTCAAGAGCCTCAAGGGGCAAAAAGAGAGTGAGACAGCGGGTGGGTGAGCGTGACAGCCCCCCCTCTGGTGTTCACTTTTAACTCTCATCGCCACTTCAGCTCCACTCCTACTTATACTCTTTCTTCATGGTGGGGAAAAGACGCCACTCCCCGAGTGTGGAAATGAGACTGGGAAACAACCAGGGGGCCATGGATCCAGGTACTGAGTGAGTAAACAGGCCAGCAGAGTGAGTAAATAACTTGGAGGAAAGGCCAAGTGAGGGTTCCCTGAGTGTGCTGTGCTTAAAATCCTGCTTTGTGCATCTTATACATTGTGCACACTCGCTCTGAAAAAAGTACACAACAGCTTTGTTTCTCTATCTACAAAAAATAATTATTATTTTGATAAGTGGACACAAACTCTCTCGTGTCAGGTCAGGAAGAATTTACTTTTTTGTGTGTTTCTGTGTGTGTAACACAGCAAAGCTCATGAAATCATATGATAACAATACGTACAAATCCTAAAGTAATATAAAGGCATCTTTAATTTTTAGATAATTCTTGTTGTACAATATCCCAGGAAATAATAGAATGGGGGTTTCCCTTAGTAAGTCCAGCTGTAGAGGAACTGACATTATCTTTAAGTATATTAAGTTGTTCTCTCAACGTGATTTATAGAAAACAGTGATAAGCTTTAAGTCTTAGCTGCATGGCAAGCAGCATTACAACTCTGGTTGAAATTGAATCAGTTTTCTTAAAGGTTTATTGCTGGAAGGGTTCATGTATGATTGGTAAATTCATCTAAAATAATCTGGAAAACATCATTTTGTAAGAACAAATCCTTTTTCAGACTTCCAAATACAATAGATTTGATGAGTCTTTATGCTATAGATTAATGAAATAAATATATAAGTTGTACAATGTATGAGAATACGTTGCATTAAAATAATTATTTATTCTGAAACTGATTAATCCACTCAAAGATTTGTTCTATGGACTTGTCCCACATTTGAACAGGGACTTCTCCTCAACAGCCACAACTTTTATCCTCAGTGTTGTTTCCTATGATGATGACAAATTTAATGAGTTGAGTGTTTTAATAGTGTATGAACATTTTTGTCAGTTATCCCAGGTAGCACACTGTCAGTCTGTGAGGAACCTCTCTGAACTCCTGGTTTTAGAGTTTTGCGGACAACTGTAACTTTGTGTCTGGAGGCGGCAGTGGGTGGGTGAGCGAAAGCATTGTGTGTGTAAGTGTGTGTGTGTGTGTGTGTGGTTTATTTCTGTTGGGCAGTCTAGTCCAACTCTTGAGTAAACCGCTTAAAAACCCTGAATTCACATTACTGGCCATGCAGGCGACTGGACAGCAAAAATACTTTTTTTTTGCCAGTCGTAATACAAGCACATTGGCAAACTAACAAGCATGTGGCCACCTCTCTGCACTCTATGCAAAAACCCTATAGACAGGAGTGTAGAACAAAAGCGACAGAGAGGGAGGGGGGAGATTAAACACTTCTCTCCCAATGCTCCCACCGGACTGGGGCTACGTTTTCAGTAAGCATCGGGTTTGGCAATTGGCTGTTTGTCTCCAGCCTCCAAGGAAGGATTTGACTGGCTGCAGAGGGCATAGGAGGCTGCTCTCTGATTTCCTATTTACAGTACATGAGCACTGCGGGTAAAAGAGCGAGGGAGGAAAATCGCAGCAGATTACCGTGCCAATTTCACATGGAAGCAGAGGAGCTCTGGAAAGGATAGATAAGGAAATTCCTATCAAACCGCTGCCAGCCAAATATGTATCCAATGGCAAAAAAAAACAACACACACACACACACAAACATTTAATAATAAACCTCGAATAGTGATGGAGGAGGTTTCACCCTACAGCGTGGATGTGGTATTTTTAGCGCAGCTGGTGATAATTGCCGTCTATTCACCATGTTGTGCAGTAAAAAGCTCTATTAGAAATACCACCATCAGAGCTGCGCACGCAAACACACAGGTGCAGACACACACATGTACATGCATATTCATGTGTCGCTTGTTTGTGATCGCGACTAACGAACGCGCTAATATTTAATTTTACGCTCCACCAATTCGAAACAAAATTAGCAATACGAAATGAATGGCTGAGACGTTAAGAGGTGCAGAGAAAGCTGCTTAACTAAGGATAAATACCAAGAAACTAACACACACACAAACACACACTCACTCACACACACTCATTTACGCACAGACACCAACAAGGACACACTAACAAAGATGCAGAACAATAGCATAGTTGTTTTTATTGCTTTTCATTTGTGACAGGAGTCAGTAAACAACATGGAACAGGTTACATTTGAATCAATCAACCAATATATTAATTCTCATTTTACTTGTTAAATTATATGAAATTAACTATAACAAAACTCTACCTGCCATGACTCCACCCTTCTGATCCACCAGCCGGGTGGTGTTAGAGGCAGCAGTGGTAAAAAAACGAGGAGGAAGAGGCTGATGATAAAGTTGGAGATGATGAAGCACATCTGAAGCTTATCGGGACATTTTTAGTAAAAAAAAAACCCGCTGAGGATGACTTGCTTTGCCAGTAAAGTGGGATTTATAATTTTATAAGATATTTTGTTAAAGTATCACTGAGGGACCCACAATTAAGGAGTTATACGTTTGTGATGCTAAAATGAATATGGTCAATGAAAAACTAAAGGAAAACTGATCTCTGTTGAGACGTCCCACTTTCTTTCTGTCCCTCTGTCCCTCTGTCCGTCTATCCCAATCCTGTCCTCTTCCAACTTTTTTTTTATTTGCTAATCCCATATTTTTGTACCCTTACATTTACAATACATATGTTGTTGAACAAATGTATTTATGCTTGATAATGGGACATCACTCTGTCCCCAACACTGTGGAACTTTAAGCTACACTATAAGCTCTTTACTGTCCATCAGCTCCGTAGCTGTGTCATTAAAGCTGAAACAGAGGGACGCTTTGCCGGGCTCATCGCTGTAAAGCAATTACTGGCATAAAGCGACACTGTGAGCCCACACAGTGTCACACACACACACACACACACACACACACACACACACACACACACACACACACACACACACACACACACACACACACACACACACACCCTAGTAAGTCATTTTGCAATGAAACGTTGCAATTTTCTTTTCAGGCTGATATCAGTGGCTGATTCAACAGGTACATGAAATTACGTGATACATTTTCCAGAATGCTGTTCGAACGCAGAGGGTGTCAGGCAGTACAAAGTGAAGTTGGAAAAAATCCTCTTTTTTAAAAAACATTGTATGACTGTTTAAAATCCTGTCTAAATTTGGAAGGCATCCATTTCAGTGAAAATCCGTTAATGTGCCGATTATAGAAACTAATTTATATTTTCTTACACAGAACACCACTTCAACTGTCCCTATCTGCCAGTAATAATGTTTATTTTCATCATTAAGTGCCTCTATTTTCTTGATTAATTGCTAATTGAAACAATACTCAGGAAGATTCCCAGGCCTAGAGTGGAAACTGTCTTGTTTTGTAAAATAGATTTTGAATTTACAATGATACAAAACTGAAACTAGAAGTACAATGCACAGTAAAGTGTATATACCTCCAAATTGCCGAACAGTCACCATAGATTTACTCAAGCTGAGCCAAATTGCACACACTCATAGATATCAGTTCCTTGAATATGAATAAATGGGATCATTCAAGTTGTGGAAAATATGGCCACAATTTCCCTTCTGTTCCTGAGTGTTGCTGTTAAATAGAGTTTTTGTAGCCACAGTGAAGTTGACCTTTGACTTTTTGCGACACATTCAAATAATATCTCTTCCATCCTTGTGTCTTATTGGACATCGTTGTTGGATGAATTATTGGGTTATGGCTAAATACACATTTTGTGAGGTAACCTTTGACCTTCAATCACTAAAGTCCTTGCGCCCAGGTGAACATTTGGGTCAAATTTGAAGTAATAGGACAAGACTGACACCCTGAATATATAAAGCCTCAGACCACAACTATCGCCAGCGTGGAGAAATTAAAAGTAACATTTCCTCCCATTAGCAAAGCTGGAAACAGACAACGTCTTGAGATTTTGCTTTAAGAATAAATCAAACTATGAATTCATTTTCTGTTGAACTCTAGTTACCTACATTAAAAAATAAATGTGACCATACAAACCACATAAGCCCACCGGTAGCAGGTTTTGCCGGATGCGGTGCTAAAGGTTAATGTGTAAAAGTAGCAAAAGTCGTGGGGAATCAAGCGTGTGACCGTAAAAAAAAAAAAAATAGATAGAAAAGTGCTGGGAGAGACAGATTCAGAGCTGGACAGCAGTCGGTGGTGAAGTTCAATAATTGATCCTCTTTAATTATCCATGGCCGCAGAAAACCACAGGGCATTCACTGTAATGTCTTAAAGAGCTGACAGAGTAAACACGTACTCACCGCCACCGGCACACATAACACACACCACAGAGTTTAAAAGTAGTTTAGCCGCAAATTCTCCCAAGTTGGCTTAGCGTCATATTTCCTCTTTAAAAGTCAAGTTACTGTTGTTGCTCCTCCCACTTTAATAAACTCTGTTCTGAGATGGGTTCGATGAGCAACAAACCCAGGCAAGTGCACACATCCAAACACTATTCTTACTCCTCTCTCTCTCTCTCTCTCTCTCTCTCTCTCTCACACACACACACAAGCAATACGAAGCTGCACTCTAAAAATTAAAGCTTCTCAAATGGATTTGAGGCAGAACCATGAGAGCAAAGGCTGAGTTGGGGGGTGGGTTTGCAGATATGATTAGCTGAATGCATATGCCCAAGTCTGCAAAACTGAGGGCGGAACTCCCTGGGAACAGTTTAGAATGGGTTGAGTTTTTGAGCAGGAATATAACACTAATAAAATACCAGAAATAATTGATAATTTATATTTTAGAGGGAAAATTGGTCACAGAGTAAATTCTGGATATACAAGGATGAATTACCTCAACTCTGAAGACAATCTTAATATGTATAATATATAATGTCTGTCCATGCCACTGTTCACTTGGTCTCAAGGATTAAAAGTCAAGGTTGCTGTAATTTAAAAAAACACTTTTTTCATGAATGCAATATCCCCAGAATACTTTGAGGATTTGCTCAAACCTTAACTTGGACTCAGGTATGAACTAATTAAATCCCATTTTAATAAATTTCTTCAAACTCTCCACACGTTATAAATGTCTTTGCAGACATGCAAGTAAACTGCAACTTGACTGGTTTGTGGCAGCATTCAACCATAAAGAAGCACTGGTTTCTCTCGGATGAATCATTTTTAGGGCGATTTAATAAAGGATTTTTCAAGAACAGGAAATACACCAGTTATTAGAATGGTCAGAATATACAGCAGACGCACCTGTAGGTCTGGATCCTCCTCGTGCTGCAGGTGGGCTTCCTCTGCTGCCTCCACCAGTCTCTACAGGGGGGGGAGAGCAGAGAGATAGCACAGCCTTAGCACAAAAGTGAATTGATTAGCGGGTCAAGAAAATAACAAGCGCAGCAGACACATCTATACAGAAAGTAGTTTTACAGCTGGCTTTACCCCCAAAGCTTTGGAGCCCTGAGGACACAGAGAGCAGACAGACTGACAGCAGACAGACTTTGGGCCATCTTGTGAAGAGAGACTATTTTCCTAAATGGTTCAACAGTAAAGGTAATGAGTGCCTCGGGTTCTTTGGACACCACTACAGCAATCTCCATCATCGCTTCATGCAGTTTTACACATGCACTCAACGACAAGCATGTACACACACACACACACACAGATACTCTATCAGCACCCGCTTGCTGCTACCGTCTGCTGTGTGTGCCTGGAGGGGTATCTGTGTGTTCAAGTCAACTCTCTACCTCTCTCCATCTCTCTCTACCTCTCTCTCTTTCTCTCTACCTCTCTCAAGGGAACAATCATCGTTTGAAAACAGTTTTTTTCAAACGCAGACAACATGATGTCATGTCATTCTCCAACGAAAGACAATGAAGAAGAAATGTATGCTGCACTTCTCCCATGATTCTGTGATGGAAATCTGGAGATACAAGAGGCTGGAAACAACAAATTTATCTACATGTATTTAATTAGGGGCTTTCTGCAGAAAGGATCAACAGAGGGAAACCAAAAGGATCTCAGAGTGAAGATGGAGAACAGTCAAAATCCATGGTCTTATATAGGAGGACAAGGCTGTTTGCCTGAGCCAGTTCAGACTGGTTCTGTAAGGTAGTTTAAGATAGAACCAAAGCATAGGAATAAATGATTTGCATACATTTCTATTGGGTTCTTTGGACAGACAATAAGTAATGGAAAGGTCAAACAGGTATATAGAAAGGTCAAACAGGTTTCAGGTCATAAACATTTCAGGTCATGGAGTCTAAGACAGCTATGCAAAAAGCTACTCTTCAACTATCAAATAGATTTCAACCACACTTAGTCAATTTCCCACTACACTTAGTTATTTTTCCACTACAATTCTTTTGTACAGTGGCAACCAGGGGAAAGACACCTCACAACATAATTTGAATCGGAATCCATTATTAACACTATGGATTTAAACTTAAGAAGCACATGTCATCTTCATAGACTGTACATAAAGATAGACGTAGTGAGGAGTGACGGGTGTTATTATTGTGTCAAAGATATTTTGTTACATTATTAATTCTTCAGCCAACACACAAGCAGGAATCCCTCATTACTGAGACGGAGCCGATGGATGTTTGGCACTTTTACTTGATGAGTCACTTGCTGTTGATTCATGTTTTGCTGCTTCTCTTATTGATTATTCATTCAAGGACTAGTGAGTGTTTGTGTGTGTGCATATGTGGGAGTTTGGGCATATGTGCGTGAGACAGCGAGAGAGTCGTGTTGCCTTCAAGGGAGATTTGTTTTCACTGCTTGTACGGATTCCCACACAAGTACACAACACTTGGTCACATACTGTATACACACACATACTCCTGTAACCATATGTTTAGATCTTTATAAATTGCGTCACTGAGGCAGTGTATTCAGGGCTGTTCATTCAGAGGCAACACAATTCCTGCAGAATTTGTCATCAAAGACCAGCAAAGTGAAGGAGAGGTTATGATCAGTAACTAGCGTGGTGGCTGAGAGGTTTAGTATGGAAGCAGATGATTTTGGAAGAAGTCTGTGATGACTCAATCCTGGGAAGTATGTTTTCTTTAGAGATGGCAAACATGTGAAACAAGGGGAACAGAACAACACATTGGATCACATTCAGGCAGTGTATAATGACAATATTTATAGACATTATATATTTTGTGACAATCAACATCATCTGTTGTTTAACACAGTATAATGCTCTTGTATTTTGTAATGTAGCAAATCACACTCTTAACTCCACTATTTTCCTTCATTTTGACAACGCATTCTTCTGGCACATTTGCACAAAAGCAACACAAAGAAAGCAAGAGGAGCGTGAACATGACAAACGGACTCAAACCAGTCAAATCACAACAAGGGGCTACTTCTGTTGGGTATGAAAAGTATGACACGCACCAGGAAACCAGACCCCACAACAGACTCGAACACTGACGTCTTTCACCACCGACGCAAGAATCCTTTCAAACTGTATAAAATCGGTTGGAGCGAGGGGCAAGTACACAAGCACTTCTTTCTACCTCCAGCTGTGATTCATATTGTATGTTCTCATAGCAGGTCATCTCCGACATTCACAGCTGGCCCCGGTGTCTGTGAGTTTTCACTTTCACTTCACATTTCCATTCAAATGGCTTTAGTCGTGAAACTACTGCAATCAGCCACCTTATTTCAGCACAGCTCTGTGTGTGTGTGTGTGTGTGTGTGTGTGTTGTGTTGCTACTGTCTGTGTGCACGCAGGCTGTTTTGGAAAGCCAACACTGTAATCTAGAGCACGGCCAATCATTTTCTTCACCATAGCAACACACCTGGCCGATGCATATCGTTGCATATCATTCTGTACCTGGTTCTATTTGACTATTGATTCATGGATACATTTATTCAGGTTCGTCCCCGGTGCCTGTGAGACAGCATGCATGTAAGTGAGTGTGTGTGTGTGTGTGTGTGTATTTGTACTGAGCATAGACCTTACTGACTGAGAACAAATTGGCTAGTCCTCAATTTTTTCAAAGGTTTGTTTGAGGGTTAAGACTTGATTTTAGGGTTAGGGTTAGGTATAGTTCAGGTTAGGGTGTGCGTTTTTGTGTGCGTGTGTGTTTGTATGTTTGTGCCCATGCTCGTACATCCGGTCATTGACAGGCACCACAAAAAAGCACACATTTGCACAACAAAGAATGCTCTAGGAACAAACACAGATAAGGACGTTGGAATAAAAGGAGGATGGGAGAAGAATGAGAGAATAATACTCTCAAAAGATCTGAACGCTTAGCCCCACACTCCCAGCGAAATGTCAGGAGCTGCCTGTGAAGCCGGCGTCGATACAACACACATGTTTCAGCATTTGCGTGTGTGTGTTTGTTCAAAAACGTCAGTGTTAATGATTTTTCTTAGCTGACACGTGTTATGATATTAGCCCTTTGACCTATTCAGACTTGCAGCCGCTTTCGCAAATGTCAATCACTGAATGTGAGTGTATGCATGTGTGATTCTGAGAACAGCAAGAATGTGTCACAGTGGTACGTTTTTGTGAGAAAATTAAGCCTGTTAATGAGTCATACACACACATACAAAATGTAGCCTATTGCACAGTATTACATCATCTCATGGAATATATTCATTGATATTGCACATGGCCAATTATTTAATCTCTCCTACACTCTGCTGAAAATTCAAACACTCGATTCTGACCTGCGGATAATCTATGGTGGCATATTATTCATGTGTTGTATCTTAGCATGTAGAAGATGGGAATTAACGCTCCAGGGTAAAAATAACTAATAACAGGGAGATTTTCATTCGGAAAAACTGACTCGAGATAAGTGCAACTGACCACTGTGAATTTTAATTCAACGCATCACCGGGATTCGAGGTGGTGTGTTGTACTTATCTGAGTGTGTGTGTGTGTGCGTGGGTGTGAGTGTGTTGTTTTGCTGTCGGCATCTGCGAGTGTGTTTGCGTGTTTCTCACATACAAATATAAAATTCAAATGAGCCTGCCACCTCTTGTTGGAAATAGGTGATCCTGCCGAAGTGTATGTGGCCGTTTAAAAAGAGAGAGGAAATGACTTTTCTTCTCACGTCATTCCATCCGGGCTCGGTACAGGACGACAGCGCTAATTAAACTGCCACAGTCAGAGAGGCAGGCCCTGTTGCCTCCCTGAAAATACACACACACACATACACACACACACACACACACACACACACACACACACACACACACGCTCCTAATCAAACACCCGCGTTCATAAGCCTTCACTGTAGCTGACAGCGTAGAAACGGAACACGCAGCGCTAACAAGACTTGCTGTGGTAATTGGATTAAATTTGTTAGCGCCAGAAAAAGAGTCTGCATCTCCACCTGATTACAGATCCCTGATGGGTTTCCGCTGTCCTCTGTGCTCACTACAGGGCTTTGATTCTCAACTCAAACCTGACGAGACCCAACCCAACCGGTCTAGTCTGGATAAGGCTCTGTTTTATCTACACTGCCTCGTTTTTCTATCCATCCACCATCTATACCACTTGTCCTCTGAGGGAGCTGGAGCCAATCCCTGCCGACGTTGGGCGTAAGGCGAGGAACACACTGGACAGGTCGCCAGCGTGTGGCAGGACCGACATACAGAGACAAACAAGCATTCACGCTCACATTCACACCCAACAAGAAACCTAACCCCAATCTGTCTATCTTTGGACGGGAGGAAGCCAGAGCACCTGAAGAAAACTCACACAGACATGCAGCCATTTCCTTGTGTTTTTAAGCCAAAATCAAACCACAAGATTAAGATACAGATTAAGATACATTTTATGTATCCCACACACATGCAGAGGCATGCACAGGCACACTCATGCAAGGGGAAATTTAACCTCTGCTTTTAACCCATCTGGTGCAGGACACACAGAGCAGTGAGCAGCCATGTACGGCGCCCGGGGAGTAGATGTTGGGGGAGTAAGGTGCCTTGCTCAGGGGCACTAGACAGGGTAGGGAGAATCCTCTTGGATTTTTGGACAGATCAATCCAGGTTCGTCTTTTTGTTGTTTCTCCGTGGAGTCGAACCAGAGACCTTTTCTGCCCACAGTCCAAGTTTCTGCCACTAGTCCACCGCCTCTCCTCTCCAAGAAACAATATGTTTGGTTAAGAAGTTCAGATTTATGGAAAGATATTGCATTCACTTTAGAAAAACTAAATCTGCTAATTTTTTCTGAATTAATTAATTAATTATCTTGTTAATTAAGAAAAACAGAGCTGATTTTCCTTTTCTTTTTGGGAGAAATTATCCGTTTTTTGGAATCTACAACATAAATTAATAAAAAATATACCTCAAATCCTACAAGAAGCTCTCACTGGCACGGGAGCTGCGGTTGTTTCATATCAGCTCAACCCTGATGAGCAACCCTCTAACAGTGCTGCATGGTGACACGTACAGTGTCAACAGAGGTTAAACACTTATAGACACAAGTATCTCCATATGTCTCAAACCAAAAAATATGTTTTGAATGAGAACTATCTAAAATCATATGAGATCATTTTCTATTAAAAATAATCTGCTGTTTTGGTACAACGAAAACCGGATCAGATTTATTTTTTCCTCAAGTGAATGCAAACCGCTTCCTTACAGATCTAGCCTTGTCAGCACTTTCCACGATGCTTAAGACCTGTCATGTTTGATCAAATAATGCATATACACATGATGCCTGTGAAAGGCCCTATTAAAAGGGATTCATTTTAATTGACACAAAAGTCAGATGCATGAAAGAAACCTACTGATATTCATGTCTTCCCATTCAACTAAACCCAATCTCAATCTTTTCTCAATCCACCCTTCCAGTCCGCTCCTCTGACATTTGCACCCCCCCCCCTTTCATTACCTAACATCCTGCGATCATGATTTTCCCGACGACAGATTCAGCTTGTTTACGCTTTCGAAAGTTCATAAACGATCCCCCTCATTTAGCTGTCAGCGTGATTGTCTTATTGTTTCCGGCGCTGTACTCGCTGTGCAGCTTTTCCTGATGGTGGAAGCCGCTGACCTTAACAAATGCCGATCCATTATGAATGCAAACGCTGAAGCTGTGAGAGTTAGCGAAGGCTGTCATATAGCTGATCTATGCCAACAACCGCTGCCAGAAAAAGCAGAGGAGCAGCGGATGAAGGGGGGGTTCCCATACATTATTGACTGGTAGCGGAAGTTAAATGCCTCTTTTTTTTTTTAGAAGTACATTAAGCCTTGCCTCGGCACATTCCCTCCACCAAGAGGAGGGGAGGGCAGTGGCCTGAATCTGAATGTTCTCCTGAGGAAGCCATGGACAAGACCACAGTTCACTTCAGTTCTAACTAGACTTGCATGAAGATATTCCCAGGGGTGCCACGCTGTTGGTTCAGCATGCATTTGTACTTTGGGCTCAACCTCAACTTTTATTTTATTAAATATTTTGGATGTTATTATTCTTTTAAGAGATCTTGACATTCCATTGTGTTTCTTTTTATAATGCTCCAATAACAAAGAGTAACCGAAATTAATCTATTTATATCTGCACGTGTAGATAAAAGCTATTGACTTTTTTCTCTCACTTGAAAAACAGTGGCATGATTCTATTTGGCCAGATTTTTTTTCCTCAGATGTAAAGGGAAATGCTAACTTGGCCAGCTGGATCAGGGCAGGTCCGACGGGTCTGGGTTCTGCCAGAGGCCTGATCCGTTGAGGCCTGAGCTGGGCTTAGCAAGACTGGCTCGGGTCATCCCATCAATAGCACTGGGGACAGCAATTAATATTGTCAAACCAGGCCAGGAAGAGTTGCAGCATCAACAAAATGGAAAAGTGCTCTGTGACACTTTGCTTCCTCCGTTTGCACATTAGGATTGGGCAGGAGCCAAGGAGGCAGAGCTTGGGGGAGAGACAGGCGCGAATGGAGGGAAAGGGAGGAGAGTGGTGCGTTTTTGAAACATCAGATCCCAATAATCAATACTTGACAAGTTCTCAGCAGTTCTGCTGACTGAAAGGGAATATGAAGTGCTTAATCCAGCCCTCTCATATTTCCTCCCCCTTCACTTTCGTTTCACGCTCGGACTGAACTTTTGACTTATGGTCCTTTTCTTGACAGTTACCTTCCCATCCTCCAGGCCAACGTCCTAATTTCATCATTCAATAAAAACAATCCCCTCCCTCTCAATTTGATGACTTGGTGACAGGAAAACAACTAAAGACAAGGAAAAGGGAAAGATGGTCGCTGGCCTGTCCGGTCCTGACATCTGCTGGCTGGCTCTGCCTTGTCATTAGCAGCCATCATTCTCAACACACACGCACACACCCACACCCCCGATGTGATACTGAAGACAGCTAATGAAATGAGGGAAAAGAGGGGAGCAGTGGTGTGAGCTCAGCATGACAAGCGTGGTGAGCCAGGCAGGAAGGCAGACATGGGCGAAGGACACAGCAGGGCCGGATGACACCAACTCAGGAGGCAAAATCTGAGATAAGCAAATTTACCTTGAATACACGTCTGAGAAAAAAAATCTGCAGACCAAATGGTGAAACAGGGAACTGAAGAAAAACAGCATTAAATGTGTTTTATGTGGATTTCAATGTGGAAATATCATCTCACATGTTTCGGGTCAGCTTCTCTGTGTTATTTGGAATATATTGCTCCTCATGAACTGAATTAATGCCAACAAACCTTTACCTTGATGCTCACAACTCTGTATACTCAGATCACAGAATTGGATAAGAATGTTTATTAAATTTATGTATTTTGCAGATTTTCTGGAGTTTAAAATATACACTACTTAGGGATGACAACTTGGATGTTTTGTTGTTCTGTGAAAATTACAACCTCACTTTTGTATGGCCCAGTTAACCAGTTAAGTTGCAATTCACACCCTTGTCTCTTCCAACCTCATATGATCAATGTAGTGAAGACTTTGACTGGATTCAATAATAGACATTGAGTTAATTTGGTCATAATCAGCATATGAAACAGAAAAAATGTTTTCTAATGTCACACTGACCTTGACCTTTGACCATTATGTATTCAGTTCATCCTTAAGTCAAAGTGAACATTCGTGCCAAAGTTGATGAAATTCCCTCAGGGCGTTTTTGAGGTATTCTGTTCACAAGGACGTGTGGAAGCCACGGCTGTCGAAAGGGTGGAGGCATAAAGAACACTATATTTTGAGAATAAATCAAAAGTGAGGGGACCTAAAGTATCAGTAATAATCATGAATTACAGTAATTGGGCAGGAAAAGTTAGAACTGGAAGTAAGTCTGTAAACTGTTGTGTTAAATAAAACAATACTTTTTTTTTTTCTTGGCCTGTTGGTCTGTCGGGGATTAATTTGAATTTCTCATCAATAAATCACTGGTACCAAATGCCGGCTAAAACTACAAAAACCGAGAGGAAAATGTAAAACACCAGCAATTCTTTTCAGCTAATAAGAGGGAGCACATCTTTATTCAAATCGTCTCCTGCAGATGATGAGTTACTCCACATTTTTGAAATACTAAATTCATGTTTGAAATTCACTGTGCACTGTCAGGTAGCGAAAATTAATGTTCACAGGAGGTTTCGCTGGCAGAGGAAAATTCATTACAAGTCCGGCGTGTGCGCTTGTGTGCCTTGTGTTTGTGACATACACCTACGCAGACCGCCTCCGCTCTACACTGGTAATCATGTGGAGGACCACAGAGGTGTAGCTGCCACAGGTAAATGATATCAGCAGGTACAGAGCGGAGACTGAATACCATTACAGGAGAAACAGCCCTAGCAGCAAGGCATCCACTCCGCTTTGAAGTGCATTTGTCACATGAAACACAGTCGTGCTCGACTTCAAAGGGGACATTACAATAGTTCCACGCCTTTCAACTTTGATAACAACATGTTCACTGTTTCTTTAAAACCGCCTGCTCCGGCTTTTTCCAGCCAGCGAGGAGAGGAGAGGAGAGGAGAGGAGAGGAGAGGAGAGGAGAGGAGAGGAGAGGAGAGGAGAGGAGAGGAGAGGAGAGGAGAGGAGAGGAGAGGAGAGGAGAGGAGAGGAGAGGAGAGGAGAGGAGAGGAGAGGAGAGGAGAGGAGAGGAGAGGAGAGGAGAGGAGAGGAGAGGAGAGGAAGAGGAAGAGGAAGAGGAGAGGCTGTTAGACAATGATAATGATAATATCCCACTGACTCAGGACCTGATGAAGGTAACAGTAATTAAAAAGCAACTATGCTGAGCTAAGATGCTGAGCCCTAAAATAAACATAAATATACACACACATGGATTTACAGTACACACACACACACACACACACACACACACACACACACACACACACACACACACACACACACAAAACATCCTTTGCAAGCACATGTTTACTTTCCCAATGTTGTGCGATTGACCTTTTTAATCTTATAATGGACCCGCACTTTAATTGGTGAAGGAACTAAATGACGCAACATTGCCATAATAATATGGAGATGATAAGGAATGAACACCAGTCGCAGTTGCAATTACACAATAGTACATACACTGTCGCTCTTTGTTACACAAAACGCACAACGCGCAGGAAGCTCAACTGCTATAAATTAATTGTATAAATTTGTTTCTCTACTTTCTTGATTTCTCCAAATCAAAATGAAAGAACAGGAATGAAAGTGCAAGCCTTTTCTCACCTACACACAGTCTAAGAGAATGACATCAGCAAGCCGACACACACTTTAACAGACGCATCCTTTTACAGCCGTGCAAGCTGCTGTCTCTCCGCAGGTGGCGGCGAGCGATAAAGAGGGGGAATCGATGTGGAGACGGGAGAGATAAAACCGCGCTGACCGACAGCGGAGAGCGCCTGCACGGAAATTGGATCGCTGAAGCGCCACATGTGCTTTAGCATAAAGGCAGAGAAACGGGAAGAGAGAGGTGAGACGAAGAAGGGAGGTATAGGGACGCTTGAGGACAGGCGAGAACGCAAGGGGCAGACAGGAGAGAGTCCGGTTTAACTGAAGAGAAAAGAAACTGGCGAAAAGAGAAGGACTTAATGTTGGTGAATAACCATTCATCACATGGCTATCACTGTCAGCAGTGGAAATGAGACGGGTGGAGCTGATCTGGAATCATGATAACAGCTGACAAGGTTTAAATTCTCCATGAACGTGTGCATGGGGCTTTTCTTTACCTCCCTGCTTTCTTAAAGTTTCTTCCAGATAATATTAACTTTTTCTTCTCCTCACAAGACTTTCATCTTTGAAAATTCTGCTACACCAGTCAAAAACATCACATCACCACATAACATGTATTGCCCTCACAGTAGTGAACACAACACTCTGAGGTTTGACCGAGGTCCGCTGAAATGACTTTCGGACACAAATGGCTTCAAGTTTTCTAGGCTCCAATAATCATGAGCAAATATCATTAGGATCGAAAATACCAAACTGCAGCTTCTCATTTTATGCACCGACTGGTTGCTGTTGCCGCTTCATCGTGCTGGCTGTAACTAATTAACATTACGGCGGACCTGAACTACACTCGGCTGTTATGAGTCTACGCTCACTCTGCACGCCACTGCCCTGTCAATGATAATGTGTGAGAGACGATCAGCCACTGTGTAACACTACTGTACAGGCATGAGTGGACCGGGTGTTTCTGCATCCCCAATAAATGAGACAGAGTGGGACGTCTTTGTGTTGTGTCATTGTCGTTGATGGCTTTTCCCCAAAATGAACTTCCATTCACTTCATAGCAATCAATGAAACTTGTACACTTGGATCATAACTGTCCAACTAACTAGTGTTTTTATCTTTTGTGTATTTTTCTTTTAAATTCAATGCAAACAATACAAACAATTTATCTGTAACAAACTAACAAACTAACTAACCAACTTACTAACAAAAGATTCATATTAGGCCTATATGTAAATAGGATAAGAATAGGAAAAAAGTGTTAAATATAATAGGGTGTGTGGAGGGTGATCATGGTGGCAGCCTGAACATCGTGATGACTTTCAGCCTTCGGCCCAACCCTCCCCTAACATGTACAATCTTCAGGCCTCCAGCATTCAGCAGGCACCTTTAGAGAAGCCATTAGCAAAGCGAGCCCTCATATCTCGGGGGGTTTAACTCACTCTCCAAGCGATGGAACACACAGACAACTGTCGTCAAGCAAGTTTATCAGACGGTTAAAACCATTTAATAATGAAAGATTAAACTAGATTGAAAACAGCCTATACTGGTTTGGAAAGCATATGGCGCTGGTTTAATTAAAAAATAATGTTCATTATTATGAGAGAGCTGATTAACTCCTAACGGGAGATTAACACTATTCAATTAAAACCATGTGTTTATGCCAACAGTTATTGCATACAAGTAGGAGAAAATGCCTGATGACTCACATTTACAATGATTACTTCTCTATGTGCTCAGTGGAGACAGGTGCATGTGAACAAAATTAATGTAACACAGTGAAACAGGCGCGGTCATGTAATCAATGTGGGCAACTGCATCATGCAGACGACTAATAACACAGGCACGGGCAAAACCAAGGCACGGAAATTGTTTGTCACTATCAGTGTCCCTCCCTCTCTCTCCCCTCTCTCTCTCTCTCTTCTCTCTCTCTCCCTCATGTCTCTTTCAGCTTGTATCCTCCAACCAGACTCTCTGAGAGAAATCCAATTTCTGTGAACAGCACCATGTTGTCCTGATAGGATCTATCACCCGGAGCTCGAGCTGCAGCCAGAGAGGCAGAGCTCCGTGGACACATCCTGAACTGCACCTGTCACAAACGTGCGCACAAACAAACACACACACACACACACACACACACACACACACACACACACACACACACACACACACACACACACATGCATCTACAACTGCAGACACACTCACATACACACATGCTGTAACTGCCCATGTCACATATACCAACAACATCTGAATGAACTGAGAAAGAAGAAAACAAAACAAAATGTATCTAACTAACAGCCCAAGCTTGAGTATTATCCACAAAATGTAGTGGAGGGATATTCCAGGCTTACGACACATATCTGTAGCATCTCTGCCTCTATGGCTTATGCTAACTCTGTCCTGGTCTCCACTGTTGTAGAATTTCAGAGAAACAAGGACGCACACAAAACAGCTTTAAAATCCGTCTGAAAGCAAACACAGACTCACTGTTGCCTTTTATGATTAGAAAAACAAGAAAAGCAAATGAACCGACCAAAAAGACAATTTACTGAGTTATCCAAAGCCTCGCTTCTATTCCAGACTAAGAAAACATCCATGGATGAAAGTAATGAGTAAAAACAACTGATGTCAACAAGTTTCACCTCATCAAAACCAACTGGAAGAAATGGCAATGACTGGCTGGACCAAACAGTCAGCTCGCCATTCAATAAAATAAGCTATATTATGTAATTCAACAGTAATAAATAGTATCAGGCCAAATTTACAATTATATTTGAAATGAAAAAGATGTAATTAAGTAAATAAACAACAAATCTTTAAATTAAAGAAATATCTGAGTCAAGTCTAGGTCGACCCTCAGAGCAGGTTGAGCTTCTATCATGCAGGTGTAGGGTTAGTTGATGGAAACTCGAATGAACATGTTGGACACGTGTCTAGCAGGAATATACAGTGAATGAAAAGCTATAGCCTCACAAATGTAAAACAAACTTGTTGCTTCTAACCCATTCTCTGCAAAGTAGGAGGTCAGGGGGAAGTTAACACAGGTCGTAAAAGCCAAAACAATCTATGACAAATATATTTGGTTGGAAGATGCTGAAATTATGCTAAAAGTACTCAAATATATAATATATATTACATATTACATAATTTATATTTAATAAGCTAAACATATTTGACATGTATCTAAATCTGCATGGTCATTGACTATTGCCGTCTGATATGTATTCAAAATGGATGAGGTCCACAAACGAGCACATCAAAATTATAAATCATACGGTTTCAGATTCACTGTAGGAGCTTTGTCCTAAACTGGCCTCGTCCAAATACTGATGTTAGGTCTGAGCAGATCGATGAAGTGACACAGGCACTGATGGGTGGATCACAGCCTCTCTCTGTCTGTCACCTCAGCCCCGACAGCCTCTCTTTCACATCTCTCTCTCTCTCTTTCACATCTCTCTCTCGCTTACACACACATACACACCACACTCCAGATGTGTCTGGTTTCACTGGGGCAATTTGACACGACAGCACTTCTTCAGACATCCAATACGGTCGGCAGAGCGCTCAGAAATAAGCACTTTACCAAGTAATTTCATTCAGCTCAGTCCTGTATCTTTACTTTTGAATTCCCAGCCGCTCTGGGAAAAGATGTAACAGAAAATGTACATGGTCAGCGTTGTATTGTGTGTACTTAACATGATATTCTTATTGTTAAGAGGACATTTTTATATTTTGGCTCAATTCAGATTACGTTTTTGCTTCGGTGTGAAAAATTAAGATTTAGTCTAGGAAACGAGTCGTACCTTCATCGCCTGTTCTTTCTTGTGAAACATCTCCTCCATGTCCTCCGCCAGCTTCTTCACCAGCCGCAGCCCATCAATCTCCTCCACATGCACCGCCCGCTCAAACTCCTTGTATTTCTGAAAGTAAAACACACACATCCACATTATCAGGTTGCAACACTGCCATCGTTTCAAGCAATACTTATTGAGCTCATGTCAATGTTCAGGATCCAATCTTCATTTCATCTCACACCCGAAAAAATACCTCAAATTTTAGGGCAAAGCAAGGTGATGAAGAAAATATGAAAATGTAATTTCCGTACTGGCTGCAGTCATTGGTTGAAATAAAAATAAAACATTAAACACCAAGTTGTTAGGAATGATGCTCATTAGAGTGCAAACCTCTGCCAAGGCAGTCCCTACATGAAACCACATTTAAATTCACTCGCTGCAGATTGTTATTTAGATCCGCACCAAATTGCAAACACTCAGAAATATCCCCTGAACATGCTTGATTTGTTTCATTAAGACCTGTGAATAATTCTCGGAGAAATCTAAGAACATGTTGAAAAACGCCATTTCTCACTATGTTAGAGAAAGTGTAAATATTTTGGAATCAGCCTCCGATTTAAAAATATAACTGGTTCTTCCCCGACCCACATTGTATCCATTTGTCACGACCCGGCTCAGAAGGCACGACGAAAAGAGAGGGAGACGCAGGTTGAACGCTAAAGTATGGGTAATTTATATTAATAAAATTGTCTGACAACGAACATAACACAAAGTAAGCATGTAATGAGGAGTGTTCATCAGTGGACTAGCGACTACCAACTAGCAGAGTCCGCCCAACAGTAACCTGCTGCATCACAACAACAACAAAATAAGTGAAATAAACAAGGCAGGGGCGCGTCACATGCAAATCCGATGTGCAACAGGTCTTTCTGTATAGTGTAGAGGAAGTGGTGATTGATTTAATTATAGTGCATCCATCCAACACCTATACCACTAAGGGCGCTAGGGGGCGCTGGAGCCAACCCCAGTTGACATTGGACGAGAGGTGAGGTACACTGGACAGGTTGCCAGTGCATCACAAAGACAACATACAAAAAACAACCATTCACGCTCACATTCAAACCTCTGGTCAAGTTAAAGTTTCTCAATTAACCTAAACTGCATTTCCTTTAACTATGGGAGGAAGCTAGCCTGACGTTGTCATACTCATGATTCTAGTCAGAATATGAGTCTGAGACAGTTCCATTGGGCTGTGATTATGGGGCGTGTTTCAACCGCACCAGGGAAAAAAAATGCCTCTTCGCTCAGTTGGATAGACCTACAATCAATCAGAGCAACGTAGTATGTGACGTATGTTGAGCGACGCATAGTTGTTGTCAACAGAACTCAACTGCACGCACGCTGGAAGAAGTAGAAGAAGAAGATGAAGAACGATTTTTGCCGGTGTTGTAAAAAGAATTTAAAGATACACGGAGAACTTACCAACACGATCAGCCTCATCTACTCTATCTCAGCTCTCCAGGGGCAGGCATGTTTGTGGAAAACAATGTCAACCCAAGCGCTCTTTGATAACGTAGTTGATGACGTAACTGTTGATCATCTGTCCATCATCGTATAAAGCCCGCCCTGATAATTTGATTGGTCCGAACAGCTTCTGTTCGGAGATAATTTCTCGCCAACGGAGCGACTCCAGACCGAACTTCCCGACCAAAAAATGTTGTGGGCGGGGCTAAATTCGTCTGGCACCCAGGCTAGGAGGAAGCTGGAGTACCCAGAAGAAACCGTCTAACCACAGCACCACCGTGCAGAGCTGAGAAAAATAAAATCCCCATATACAATCGGGGACTAACAGCGATGCCACAAAGTGCAAAGATTTGTCTGTATTGCTTCTCCAAACTAATCTACATATAAACGAATCCAATCAGCTCAGCAGAGAGAATTATCAGCCACCTTCAAGTTTTACCCACCACACATCTAAGCACTGATGACACACAGCTGCCCCCTGGGATCACAATCTCCTCTTATAAACCCATGCCAGGGTGCTTAGCTTAACCAGCGCCTTAACCGGGGGACAGTGACATTAAGTCTCACTAATTCCCACCCATACATGCCCCCCCCCCCCCCCACACACACACACACACACAGAGAGAACTGATCTGGACGAGGGGCATATTTGGACAGAAGAAAAAGAGGAAGAAGAAGAAGAAGAGAAAACCATTTTAAACATAAAATATGTGCAAAGCTGCAGGCGGCTGTGTTTCACTCTTTGGGGATTTAACAGAAGATTACCGCCATATCAAAATGAATACCCTCTCTCATGTTATGCCAACCTGCTTAGATGCATGCTCTTCGCGGCGCCTGCACAGCAACACAAATGAGAAGCAGGGGGAGCGGAGAGAGAGAGAGAGAGAGAGCACCAGGAGGAGGGGAGTGGGGACAGCATCAGACACTCAGGCAGTAGTATCAGGATTTAGGCAATCATGTAAAAAACTGCAGGACATCGGCAAACAGAACGAATATCTTTGTGTCTCAGACTTAAACTTTGTAAGCATTGGATCTTAGTTGTAGCTGAAGATGACAAGAGAGAGCAGAGCAACGAAGCAAAAGTTCCATCACTTGAGTGACTGACTCCTGAGTCCTATCAGTTAACTGGGCCACGGCACTGAAACAAAAAGCAGTCAAAGCATCAAGCACACAGAGTGACGCTGAGAGATCCAGGGTTTGATCACTGATCGTTCTCTTTTTAAATAAATTATCAAATATTGGTAAAATTGCTTTTTTGGTTTAAGTGCGAAAAATGTTCTCCTTCCCATGAGAAAGACATACATAAGGAGACAAGGGAAAAATAAGGGAAAAGGCTAAAGAAAGGGGGACAGAGATTAAGAAATTACCATATGAGGTCACCTTGACCTTTGATTTCTGACTACCAAAATCTAATCAGATTATCACTGAATCCAACTGAATGTTTGTACTCAATTTGAAGAAATTCTCTTAAGGTGTTCTCGAGATATCTCGCTCCAATTATGGGAGAGGCAACCCAAACACATTGGGTCAAAAAAGCAAACAATATGTGGTTGCTAAGAGATTCAAAGAGATGCAAAGACAGGTGTGGAAGAAAGGAAACAGTTAAGACGGAAAGTAGTGAAAGAAGAGCGTGGAGGAGCCGGGAAATGGATAATCAGAAATAACACTCTGAGATGATGTTGGGGTGGGAAGGTCAGAGTGGTGTGAAATGCTATCTGTACGAGAGCTGCAACGTAGGAAACAGGCGAAAATCACTACATTTCCATTTAGCTTCATATTTCATGACCAACACAGAAAGAAGAATGACTCAGACCACACAAAGTAATGGATCACTTTCAAATCTGTTGATTGCTACATTCGTCATTACAAGCAACCAATTATACGGAGTGCAAGGGCCAGAGCCCAAAGGTAGTGTTCCAGTGACGCCAGAACAATCCTGCTGCTTGGAAACTAATTGAAAAATGAGAAGAAAAAAAAAATTGTATACAGCAATTATAGTGATTAGAGGAAAGAGGGTCTGATTCATCGAGGTACATTTTGAGGTGTGTCCATCTTACAGTGTTTTCTAAGAGGGGGGGTGAACTTCCTGTTATGATTGAATGAAACGTTCAGGCTCTCCCTTTAATTTTGAAATTCCAACATTCATTCTGTCTTTGGAACAAAGGTTCATATTCAACCTCATAACAAACGGTCTTAAAGCCCGTCCGACCATCTGAAGTAGTTAGCCTCATGATCCCGCAGGGGGCGCTCACGAACAGCTTGCATGTTCTCTTGACACTAAGCCAGTCATGTTGGGTGTTTTCCGGTGTTAAAATGAAGGACCGTAGCAAGCAAAGCAATCCAGTATCATTTCCAACAATTTGCGTTAAACACGACTTTTGGAAAAACTGACAGCCCTGAAGGACTCGAAGATTAAAGAAGCTGGAGCAGCGGGAACAGAACAGTGCCAGTAGAAGTCTGGGAGGACTGAATGGAATCAGGATCCTGAGGGGAAACTGGTTCATCTTTATCTCCACATCATGCTCCGTTCAAAGCCACGACAGAGAACAGAAGAGACGCCTCAGAAAAACGCCTCTGTTCTGCATATGATAAATAGTCAATCAAGAAAGGATTATGCAGAACTCATTACAGTTTTTTTAGACACAACCTTTTCTTCAGACCTGTTCTGTGTCACAACCACCGCAACTTTTCCATTTTCTGACAAAAACTTTGTTTCCGCAACCCGACATCACCGCTAATTAATTGCAGCCTGCGGAAACACGGAGTCTGTGGCCAATCAAAGTGACTGGCTGACGACTCACGAGCCAAACTGCAGTGACCGTAGCCGTGTGAAAGTCGGCACGGTATCCCTCCGCGATATGTCAGCGAGACTGAAAATCCAGCTTTTAAACCAATCCTGGTTCCTGGCTCAGATGAAGCTGTCGGGTCAACTGGCTTTACTGGTTTCTTCACCAATTTCTCTTTTGTTCATTCGCCCTTTAGTGTCTCCCCCAGAGTTTCATCTTCACTTCTCCAGTTAATATAGTTCCTCTCTCCTGTCACTTCTCTTCTCCTACTCCCACTTCTTTTGCTAATTATAAAAATGAATAGGCTGACTTCATGGACCTGCACAGATTATTCTTTCTTAAGAGGTTTGCCCAAGTCTTTCCTATTGAAACCAAAATACCTTTTCCTCCACAGCTCAGCTAAATCCCGGTCCGTGTAACAGGTCCAGGCGTAAGGAAAGCACCGGAGATCCCACAGCCTGAGCTGAAGTGTTTATGTGTTTGTGATCACACTTGTGTGGTCAGCTGAGAGGCTGAGAGGCTCCGGCTGACCACAGGCTGTCTGCGGCGCCATGTTCAGTCAGGCTGACCGGAGCGGAGCGGAGCGGAGCGGAGCGGGCCCAATTAGCCCGGAGCTATACTGGTCACATCACATCATCATAACAGGAGAGCCAACTGACACACATCCAGAACCACCATTTCCCAGGAGAGGGGAGAGGGAGGCTTCCACAACTAGGCTTCAGCAGCAACTTCAACGGGAGGGGATCAGCGAAGTGAACAGGAAGACAAGCAGATGAGTCCGGTTCAGGGGTCAGACAGAGACGACCTCCTTCCAGCTGTAAGGTTACTGCTATGTGGAGAAATCTGTGTTCTGATCCTGCTGTTTCTATATGACATGTATGATACAGTTTATCAAGATTTCAAGACTCTCTGGTCCTGTGTGAATCTGGATATAACTATAAAATGCAGCACCTGTTCCGGTCTGCTAGTCTAGCTCCTCGAGCTGCTGACGACTGGCGCAGAAGATTTGGTCCAACTTGCTGTGAAGCACAAAGTAATGTTTTCTTTCTTCTTTTCTTTCCCCCAAGGGGTTTTCATGTTTGCTGGAATCGGCTCGAGCGTGTGCACCTGCTGGCCCACAAGTGCACGTCCTGTTCTTTTCACCAGGGGGATTTTCTGCTGACCTATACTATGCGATTGGCTTCAGCTCACATATTTTTTTAGCAGTTATTCCAATTTTTACAACCTAACCGCCTTACTTCATTCCATCATTACCTCCACCGAGGAGGTAATGTTCCAATGGACGTTTGTTTTATTTGTTGTTTTTTTTCAGCAGGATCAAGCAGAAAATACTGAACAGATTTTCTTGATAACTGAGTGTGTGAAATTTGGTGCAGCTTTCTTGAGTTTAAGAGGAGTTTTGGGCCTTGGAGGAGGTATGCGCTGTGTTAAGTGCCATTCTAGTTCCTACTCCATTTGAACATTTGTACATTTGTACTGACTGTTACTATTTTACTACTGTATTATCCCGCCTGTAGTGTATTCATATTTATATATATTTATATTTGTATCCTGCTCATAGTGTATTCATCGTTCTTATATCATACAATTCCGCTTAATACTGTAATATTCCATATATATTTCTTACTGTACAGATCTTATTTATTTACATTTTCACTTTAATATGCACATTACTGCCTTTTTTGCACTTCTGGTTAGATGCTAAACTGCATTTCGTTGTAGAAGTACTTGTACTGTGCAATGACATAAAGTTGAATCTAATCTAATCTAATCTAATCTAATCTAATCTACTTGTTTCAAAAACATTCGACTTGCAAGCTACGATATGTACTGCTGTCATTTCTGCCGTTACTGCAAAATATAATGAAGATGAGGAGTTTTATTTATTTTATTCTTCCGAAAGCGGTGAAGAAATTATAAAATCATTCACCAGCAACGTGTTGGCAACGAAAAATCATGTCCACGTGTGTTTAATGTTTTCAACACTGTGAGCACCAGTAATAATAGGCCGTTCTCTATTGTTTTAATTATTTAGATGGGAATCCATCGTTGTAGTGAAAGCAAGGTTGAGAGTGTTGAAGTCTCGACTGCTTCTCTGCATTAAAGAGACAATTGATCAGCTTGAGCTTAAGTAACAAACCAAGCTCCTCTGAGCCAAAACACTTTTGCCGGCCTATAAACCAAAGTAGTTGCAGCTCAGACACGAATGAACTCCCCCCCCACAGCGAGTTCCATCTTCGGGTACTAAAAACGAGTCGTTTCAGCCGTGTTGAGAACAGAGAGAATCAGAGGTGTCACATATTGTGCAGTGTTGTAACCTAATCCCTGTCTTTCTTTCCCCCCCCTCACCTGCTCTGCTTTGGTGCATCACATGAACGAGCTGATGCAGCTAATCTCTCCCCTACACACTGAGCTCTGGGTCACAGGCGAGAAGCCCTGCATCCAGGCTGCACTTAGGCAGAGAGAAACCACTACACGTTGCATTCTGCATGAACACACATGTATACACGTAGAGAACACGGATACTACAGGCAAAGATCAAAAAGATAGAGCAAAGACCGAAGCAATAGGTAGGCTGTATACGTTGTGTTTTATTTTTTTTGTGGGCATCAGTTGTTTTTGTTCCTGTGATGTCGTGTTAGAGTGTAGACACATAAATGAGATAAGTATTTGTATCTATGTTTGTGGTTTCATTGGGGTTTGATAATAACGTGATTAACGAAGGGGAAAAACTTCATTTCCCACTAAGACTGAACCCCAATCCCCCAAATCCCAGCTCATTTAACGCGTCACCAGAGCCCACTTTACCTTAGCCCATTCGCACATAATCTCACAGCTGTTTGAATCCCCCCCCCTCTCTCTCTCACAGACACACGGAGAAAAATGCATGTCTTCAACATCTGTTCACAGACATAAACAATACTGCTTGAACCATTTGCTTATCAATTACATATGTTTTTTTTTATAAATGTTGAAAGTTAACAAGGCAAATCATGACACATAAACAACCACGTCAAATTCTGAAACGTGACCTAAATGACAGTGTCTGTGTGTGTGTGTGTGTGTGTGTGTGTGTGTGTGTGTGTGTGTGTGTGTGTGTGTGTGTGTGTGTGTGTGTGTGTGTGTAGGTGTGTGTGAGTGTGTGTGTGACGTTCTGACCTTTAATGGGTTGTTTGAGGGTTTTGACTTGGTATTAAGGTTAGGGTAAGGGGATAGGAAATTAATTATGCAAATTACTACTCACTAAGATAGATAGTATGTGTGTGTGTGTTTGTGAGGGGTGGGGGGGGGGTGAAGCAGGAGAGGAGAGACAAAGGACACTGGTAAATAGTGAGCAATAAGTCCACTTAGCAGACTCTTCGATGTACTGAGCCCCTGAAATGAACTGGATGAGAAATAAGTGACTTGGGATGTGAATCTTAAGAGTGAAACTGGAAAACATTACAAGCTACAGATGTTCAAAGAAAAGAGGAACTAAAAGACAGTTGAAGAAATATGTTGCTTTTATCCTACTAAATTATAGAGGAATGTAGAGAATATTCTCCTTCCAAACAAATACAAAGCGTGGCTGTACAATCTTATAAAGGCTAGATAGATAAGCTTGAGTTGCACAACAAATCTGTAAAAAAATTATAAAAGGAGAAGCATACTAATAGTGTTCAATAGTTAACAACTAAAAGCTGATGGGGAGAAATCTGTTGAAGACAGTATTACATAAATTACATTCTGTGACCATTGATAACATTCTCTGGATATTGAAAATGACCTGACGGCTTCTGGACCAATTCCCAAATTCAAATTAGTCTGGCGATGCCACAGCCTTTTAACCAGTAATGTTACATCCAAATTGTGTTGGCAAGCTAAACATAATCAAAAATACCGTCTGACCTTAGAGATGACCCTCTTCAGTCCTCACACTTTTTACGTGCATTGAACATGTAGAACCTTTTTTCATTTAATTTCCCATGACTCTGTCCCTGCACAACCAAACTCAATTTTCATTGCTACATTTAGTTAAGTAAAGGATTTGAATAATTGAATACTACTAAACAAAAGAGTTCCTTATATTATTATCTTCTCAAAATAAAATAAAATATTTTTTTCAGTTTAATCCTTTACCAACATGTAATATTCATGTGTGACAGTTTGGTGGGAAAAATGTCAGATAAAGACATATCTCAATTATCTAACCGATCAAATCCCAGGACAAAAATATACAACTAGGATGTTATTTCTGTCTGGATGAAGTATTCACTTGCAGGTGCTTGTATGTATTGTTTAACAGTCTTGCATGTTAAAGTTCCACTGATTCCCCAAAGCCATGTTTGTGATTATAGCTAAAGTAGATGGGGAGAGATGTGTTGGAGAGACAAGGAGAGAGGAGGTGAAGAGAGAGAAGGTGGAAAGGTAAAACCCAGGGGCATCACATGGTTTAAGTTAATTCTGTTTTTTGCCACAGTGTCACTGGGCCACTGCTGCACGTGTCTGAATGAGCAGGAACAGGAACCGGGGAGACAGACCGTCAGGAACGAATGCACTTTGACTGATAATGCATTACTCCTCCTGTGAAACACACTCCGTCTGTTTCTTGAGCAGAGGGACGGGAGCGCCGGTCCAAATCCACAGCAAGAAATCACTGCTGGATCACAGGATCTCCCAGGAACGGAGAATCGTTGCCGTGCCCTCCTCCTTTCATACGCTGCCTCGTACGGCAGCCGACAAATTGTTCCCTCAAAAGAAGAGCGCTGGACGCAGATGAAGTGGAACAATTAATTTCACGCTTGTCCTCCCTGCCTCAAAAGCATGTTGGTCTGAGTCCCGTATCTGGTGGCACAGAGACACTTCCTGCAGATTGCAGGGCACACACACACAAACAGACACACACACACACACACACACACACACACACACACACACAGACACACACTCAAATGCTAATCAAACGGACATAAAAACAAGACATCCTCTAAACACAAATAATTCAGGGATCATAAACTCCCTCTGCCGACCCGGCCACACCTTCATCATTGCTCTATTCACCATAATGCAATCTATCAGTTGGGACGAGTATAATATTGATCACAACTCAGAGACGTCTCATAGTAAGATCAATGCTCTGAATGAATGGGGAGGACTGGGAGAACACAGTTCTGACAGACCACTACATCATGTGGTGTGAAGAAGGCAGCTCCTGATTGGAAATAAACTGTGCGGTAAGAAGTGAGCTGGGAGCAGTTGAGGCCCTGTCCCAGTTCAGCCCTTAGCCCTACCACTTGGCTAGACCCCTTCGTTTTGCACAAGGCCATGAAGGGGTAGCCTTTAAACGAAGGGGTGGACGGAAATGTCAGAATGCTTTACGAACAGAGGAAGAAAATCAACATGGCGCTTCCTCTGCGCTTGCAATGTTACAGACATTACATTGAAATAACCAGTGTAAACACGCTGCCGGTGTATCGATCAATCTGTCTTGCCGTCAGATGCATCACTATTTAATGTTGGTTGATAATAGTTGTTGACATAATAACGTGAGTTGATTTTGTTTTATCACTGTAATAACATTGGTTGGCTGCTGATGACGTAGTGACTGGTATCCCAATTCCTACAGGAAGATTTTTTCTAGCCGAGTAGTGAGTAATGAGAACAAAACAATGGCAGCAGTGGGCAGTTGTGGGGTTAGATGCCTTGCTCAAAGGCAAAACCAATAATGTTGAGGGAGGAGAAGCTTCATATATGCTTTGCAACTCACATCTCAACGCACCTGTTGAACATACAAGTGAAAAGTAATCATTCAAAATTAAACTTAACCTCACGGAATTTGTCTCCTCGTGTCAGGATTAACAACATGTCCAACTCACGGCATCTCTCCTCTAAATGATCAATGCTGAGTTACAGCTACATGAAGGTCCACAAGATTCCTTCATCATCACTATTACACAAGGTTTTTCTATTTTTCAGTGTTGACAGTAGTGATGGCTGCTGTAAACGGGTTATTCCCCCTCACATGCACCTTTCCATAATGTGTGACAGGCGTGTTCGAACCATCCTGTAAATTTCTGTCACACACTTCCCATTCACCTTAACCAGACGTGTTTTCATGAAAGAAAAAAAGAAAAATAAAGGCAAGACAAGTTGTTGCAATTAATGAGCAGCATATGCCAAGTGACGTTCTAAACATCTGCTGCAGCCAGATGTTGATTTAACTTTCTACTCTCTAGAAAAAGGGATTTAGGACATCAGGTGAGATTTGAAAGGGATATTTTCATATTGTGTCATGAATACTGCCAAGATCACCAGCACCACAACAGTAGTAACATTTACTAATTAGCACTAAACACAAAGGACAACTAAGGTTCATGGGAATTTGACTTTTTTGGGGAGGTACTTGATCATAACTCAAAATACTATGGTGGAGCCAAATTAAATCAAAGCATTATATTCCAATTAAGAAATTAGTCAGAGGTTTATGAGCTTTTCTACAGAATTCCATGGCAATCAGTAGAACAGTGGACTTAAGGGTCCTTTCAAACAGACCACATGGTGGTTTGCCTCTGCGGAACATAACTAAGTATTAAAAGTTATATAAAATATCAACATGGATTCTTTTTTAAATCTCTGGTTTCATGTGCATTATAGAGCTTTTTTAATTCAGCACAAGTGAAACCACTTACACCCCTCACCCACAGCTCCCTAACACTATTCCTCCACCCGCAGCTCCTCACTGTGTGTGCTTCTGCAGTGATAGAGTGTTTAAAGGCTGCCTGAGGGCTACTGAGAGGAACAGTGGAATAACAGCTGTACACTAACACAAACACACACATGCACACACACACACAAATGGCCTTATGGCATAGCTCGTCGCAACGCTCAGGAGTTTGTCTCAGGGCGCACTGGGTCTGTTGGGTATGCACCATTGCCCCTCAGAGTAAGTGCCAAATCCCTGCTCTCTTTAATGACCACCATCTTTCAATGTCCTCACATGCCATCTTGGTACCCCCCACCTACACACACACACAAACTTTTTGGTTATTTAAGGTCCGACAAGAAACAGAGTTCAAAAGCAAATTGTGTCAAAAGCATGTTAATAGCATGTAATACTACTAATCTTGTTTACCATCTGAAGAAGAAATGACAGAAATTGTGATTTGATTTATATCGTGAATATATCAATATCGACAGATGTGAAAAACATTATTGAATTAAAAATTATATATTATTATATTTTATTAATATACTATTTCAATATCGCCAGGCCTACGTCATCATGAGATCTTAATTTTAATAATTCTATGAAGCAAAAAAAAAGTATTTCTCTTTCAAAACTTCTACAGCACGTATAGCAGGTAGCGTTCATCATTTCCACTCCACTTCTTCGTTCATACAGTCATAATTCACCTCACCAAAAAAACATAATAGCACCAGGAGCAGGCCTAATCTGTTCACATGGAGCTGATTAATTATCCATAGTCTATGTAGTGGCCTGCATTCAGTTGGTTTCAGCAGAGTCCTGGAAAACATTTTTCATGCTTAGCAGCTCGCTCAGTGTGGCCCTGCTGCTTCCCAATTCCACTCCATACGTTCTCACAGTCTCAAATTGATTCTAGCAGCAGCCAGCGTGAAAGTGGAGGGAGAGAGCAAAACATTGTGGTGCATGTATAAAAGCAATATTCATCCTTGCAAGTGGAGATTTATTATGGCAAGTTAGTCTTTTTTGAACTCCAGTTTCATTTGAGTTTACTCTGAAAGCGTAACAAAGAAATGAAGGGAATAAACGCACCACCTGCAGTGGAGAAGAACACTTCCAAGATCCACAAAACATTTATCTGGAGACACAGACGAATTGGACACACACCTATAATGAAGATTATAAGTGTAACATTGAACTAAGATCATTTACTCACAGAGGAATGGATGAACAGGTATAAACTGCATCAACAAATAACTCTGTATTTACTGTATGAATGTGGACGTTTTATCAAGTTATATCAGTCTTAGTATCAGATGAGACTAATTACTTTGACGACTTAATTTCAAGATAATAAACATTCAACAGGAATAGTCCATGTTATCGGATAACGCTGATCATGTTCGTCTGGTGCAAATGCAAAATCAAGTACTGCATCATCCCACATATTTAATGGGCTAAGATCGAGGACCCGTGCAGATGGAAATCCTCGAGATGGTGAAATCTTTATGACAACAATCAGCGTGGGAATGCATGCGGTCGGCATCACTGTCGAGAAATGCTGTTGCAAAAAAATCTGTTTCTCAGTTGCAAGACCTTTGCAAGAAATGCTGCAATAAAGTGTTCATTAATAGCAATAAAACAAAGAATAAATACAAACCAATATATTGCTTATTAATGTGCAAGAACAGTGAGGAGATTTGTGATGTGTTTTTCATTCTCTGCTTATATAAAACTGTTTAAAACTACAAGTTTCATTTAGGAGCAAAAATGTATTTAACCTTTTAAGAACAACAAAAAAATGTTTTATGATAATTACAGATTAGATTCTTTTTTTTATCTCTATATCATTTTTGGACACATCGTCCAGCCCTAGTTAAAATCATTCATTAGTCTGGTCTAATATATGGAAGGTCACAATTAACACCGACCTACGAGTGCCATTATCATATTGTACAAAAAAATGTGTGCCCCAGATGTCCACCAAAACATTTAGTTCTGTGTTGCTGTAAAACTAATGCAGGGAAGCAACCGACAGAAAAAGTGTAAGCACTCCTGACTCACAGTAAAGCTGGACTTAGACTTGCATTAAGGGGATATATGCTGTACCAATGGCAGGTATGAGTTTGTAGGATCCAGGGTCAATCTGTCTGCTGTCGACACACTGGAGCTTCAGCGTGGACGGGGAGTTAGTTGGAAATACAACAGCTGTGATTGGCTCTTTGTGTTTTTTACATGTTTCTGATGCTGTGGAGTCTGTGGAGAGTGAAGGGAACATTAAGCAAGATAAAGACAGACTCACTAGTTTCCCTTCTCTCTCTCCTGTTTAATGACAAACATCCAACAGAGTCATGACACTGCCGACCTTCTGCTCACTGCTGAGATGTCAACAATGAACATGAACAGTGATTTCACCGCCACATTTTCATGCTCAGTAAGCAAAATGATGTGAAAAGTTTCACTCTGAATTCACAAAGCCAGTTGGATCTCTTTCAAATTTGAGCTGATATTTGTCAATTAGAAATTATTATATTTTCCTACCTGACTGGAAACCCAATTTAACACTACACTCTGTCTGTGTGAGGCTCTTGTATCTAAAGAATCATTCATCTTATTGTCTGTGACTGGTCTGTATCTATATATAAACGATAGTATGTATTAGTTTCAGAAAGAAAACTGCAACCAGCTTCACCCCAAGCCAAAAAGCCCATTCCACACAGAAAAGGTTTAGAACGGCCACTGCACTATTTCAAATAAAGCCCCTGTTGTTGTCAGCTCATTTTTGAACGACCAACTAAACCTGTGTCTGAAAAGCAGCATATATAAAAAGGATTGTCGTATAGTTGGGCTCAATGGTATATAAAGAGAGTATACATCACTGCACACCCTAAAGTACTGCAAGTACAAGATTCAACTTATTTAACAATTAAGCTGAAACAATCCCATTTTGTAACAATTGGGCAACTCACAATTACTATATCGCAGACTAAAACATTAAATGTATTTTTGTTCAAGTAAAAAACAGGCTGATTGAAAACTCAACAACCTCCGGATGAATCGTCGCCCCCTTACTTTTCATAGAGTATCTGTCTTTGTTACTGCACACTCCAACAACACCATGTAATCAATACAGCTCAGCATTGATCCATACTGATCCTTTGTGTCTAAGTAATCGTTCGTCACTTACTCAGTGCTCAGCATTTCCTGTGAGCCGTTTGCACATTATCCTGCACAGGCCAGTAAATGCAATGCACTGCATGTAACAGAAGCAAAAATTTAAATAAACGTGAGAAGAGTTGTTTTCACATGCAGTGAGTGTGTGTAACGCGGAAAGGCTAAATAAAGTGCATGTGTGTGCTGTGCTGGTGTGTGGTTTCCTCATTGTTGTTTGTGCATAATCGTCTTCCTCCACACTGCATTAGCAAGTGTATGACAGTGTGAGAGATGATAGCAAGTGCAGGTGAAGGTCATCACGAGGATGTGCCGCTGCCGTCCCACTGAGTCGGATTTGGCAGCACTCACAGTCCATGAGAAGTGTTGTGCAAATGGGGTGCAGTGCGGACTCTGTAAAGTAGCGTAAAACTGTATGTGTGTGTGTAGGTGTGTGTGTGTGTAAGTGTGAGCTTGTGTTGGAGGAGTTTATGTAGCGGCAGAGGGAGCGACTCGGGACTCATATTCCGAGTGCAGTGGGTGCATGACATTGTGCTGGGGCAGCAGAACTATTTTTTGTGGGTGTGGGCGCCGTCACTTGCTCCGAACTCTGCCACGTCCCAAGATCCCCTCCCATGTATTCTTTAGCTGCATCCTATCCATTATTAAAGCAGAGGGATGGAGGGAGAGGAGGAGAGACCGAGAGAAAGAAAGCACGAGACGGAAGGGGAAGGAGAGAGAATAACTGGGGAAGGATGCAAAAAACATGCGGTGGAAAATATTGACAAAGGGAAGAGTTCACAGCGAGTTGGCGGATGATGGAGAGACAAGGTGAGGGGAAAGTGAGGAGGTAAAGAATAAGAAAAGAAGGAAAAGCAGTTTGACCCCAATTGTGAGCATAAGAATTACCTGTACATTGAGAGGTTCTTATACATAAGAGGATTTGTGATTGAGAGAATCAGAAATGGGCTGCATGTCCTTCCTCATATTGTCTCACTTTATAAAGAGCCACCCTTACCTACAGCACTGGGGGTGGAGTCGAACAAGCAGCAGGATGATTGATGTGGACGGCAGCAAGTCACCGACAGTCCTTCACACAATGCCACACACGTTAATGTGCTTAATAGTAGCCAGTCCCGCCCCTTTGCCAAGTTGGTTAATGTTTACTCTCTTGCATGCCAACTGAGTCTGGAGCACATCAGGCGAACAATCTGTCATAATTACAAAAATCTGTAAAAGTGTGTGTGTATGTGTGTGTGCGTGTGTGTGTGTGTGTGTGCGCGCGTGTGTGTGTGTGTTTGTGTCTGTGTGTGTGCGCGCTGGCATACGTGTGTCTATTAATGTCCGGTGTAGCCACGGTGAGATGCTCTTTATCTGCAGGCCAACAGAGGCAGTGCCAGACCTGAGCAGCCAATGACGGATGACGGTGGATATTTATCTTCAGTGTTCACATTCATCATCCGAGCACCACGGAGCACAAGGTGCGACGCTGCACGCTAACGCCGGGAGAGTTTGTCTGGGCCTCTACAGAGACCAGGTAGGGAAGAACCAGTAAATTCAGCTTGCTCACAATCACAAATGAACTAGTAAATCAAAGACTTTTTCACGCTGGCAAAAGGTACTTAGTCGGGAAAAAACCGGGGGGATGAATCAAAGACGTACGCTGCACTACAAAGTCATCAGAAGACACTTGATTTTCCTGAGCCTGCGAACACGGCGTCAGCACTTGTGCTCTCCAGGAGTTTAGGTTCTTTAATCTGGTTGCAAAGGGCCGCGCTCCCTGCTCCTGATCTCTCCACAGTAACGACAGGGCGTTTGATTCACTCGGGCTTTTCTCAGGCTTTTCTCACCAACAAAGCACTAATTACAGAAGGACTAAGTGGCTGTGTTGGCTGAAGCCGGCCCGCTACAGGACATGAAAGGAGAGCGGCACAGGCTGCACTCTCGCCCACTAACGTTGTAATTAACTCTGTGACACGGCATTCCTCCGTCATTCTCTCTCCTCCTTTCTCTCCTACACACCTCACTCGTTTCCCTTGCCCTTATACCAGCGGTGGGGGAATGGAATTTAGCAAGATCATGCTTTGGTCAATGAGAACAAGAGGCGGAGGGAGAGAAAAACAGAAGAAAAGATGGGAGGGTTAGAGAGGTGAGAGAAAGGAGGGATGGTCACCAGTACACGGCGCGGCTCTAACACACACACACACACACACACACACACACACACACACACACACACACACACACACACACACACACACACACACACACACACACACACACACACACACACACACACACACACACACACACACACACACACACACACACACACACACACACCTCATCGCCAGCCGGGCTGAACCAAACCTGACAGCTATTCAATTTTCCCAAAGCTAAATCTAATCTGCAGCCGTCTCCCCCTCACTGACACACTGTTACACTAAAACGCCTCAGACATCACCCCCCCTCGGCAGCAGATTGGCAGCATCACACATGCCCCCCCACCCCACTTCGCAGATACACACAGACACACACACACAGTCATCCATGGAGCAAGAAAGGCGAATAGAGGTCAAAAAGAGGATTAAGTGAAACTACTATAAACATTAGCCGGAAGAAGTTATAATCAAACAATTTCTTGAGTCTGAATTATCATACTAAAATACAATCAAATTCCATATAATATTATATATTTTCTCTGCTTAAATTTTGGACATATCGGTTAAATCTATGATTTGTGCCATATACTTTCTTACTATGCTGAAGGACTGAGGCTTTGGGATGAAGTACCTCCACCACAACCACATTCCCCAAGGACACTTTTATGTTTACTTATTGTCTCCCCACTGCATTATCTCTGTCTGTGAATGTGGAGAAATATGTCACTTAACTTCATTATTCTTTATTAATCTGTTGAAAAACATCTCAAATAACAGAATGACCCTATGTGTAATTTGTAAGTACTTGTCCAATGTAAACACTGGTCATAACATTACTGTGGACCAGACCATAGTAGATCCAGCTGGTATTCTACTATATTCTTCTCTAATATTTTACAAATAAATAAAACAAATAAACCTGTTCTATAGAAATAAAAACACAATTTGTTCTATTTATTATTTTCTTTCTTTTTATAAAGCAGCGTATATGATACATGTATAGCATTAATAAAAAAAATGTACATATACTTTTTTTAAACTTTACATTTTCAGCTCAACCCACAGTACGAGTCATTCTCCCACTGTTGTCATCCAAATATGTAATTAATTTTTAAACGAACGCGAAAAATTTAAATGCATAATCATTTCCACTCCGAAATTACACAATTAGTCATGCTCTTAAATCTGGCGAGTGTGACTAAAATACACATTCAGAGCAGAAATAGATCTTTATTCCCCAACAGACAAACATGAAGCTGCCTGCTGTCAAAACATGAAATGATGTCCTGAATAGAGGTCTTCAATACATCAAAATGTGTTTGTACAGTGCAAAGCACTTCACTCATCACAAATCTTATATGTTTATAAGATTTCTCCTAAAGCCCATCAGAGAATGACAAATGATAAGCTGTTGTTTACACTGAGCTGTTTGAAAGATGCTGTAACCTACAAAAAAGTGTCATAAACAGTGTTTGAAGTAAAGACAAAACAATGTCTTTCTTTTTTGTTTTTAAAGAAGGTTACACCCGTAGGTTGTTTGTTTCCGTCATCGGCAATAGTGTCTGTAAATTTGAAAAGGGTAGTGACAAAGAGGAAAAATAAAAGGCAGGGTGTACTACTGGGTTGAAGATGCTAGCAACTGTATGATGAACACATGCTCAGAAGAATGTGTATATATTTGTTTAAGTACAGCACTATATAACTTCTTTGAAACCACAGAAACGGATGAAATTACAACATTAGTGGATACAAATGTAAGCATGTATTCTTCTTTTTCGCTTTGCTCCATAAAGCCAGCATGAGCATGTGTCCGTCAGCCTTTTGCTTCTTCACTTCACTGAACGACTTCAATACTAATTTATGTTCTTCATCCACCGAGTCTTGTTAGAGGAACCACTCCGCTCCATCTTCTTTCCCTCATTCTTTAGGAATATCGCCAGCAGACATGGCAGTTGCTTGCAGCGCTAAGCTCTTTGGTAGTAAAGGAAAATGGTATGGCAAGCAACACTCTGAGACCATGCATGCACGCGGGCACACACACAGACACACACAGACACACACATCCAGGCACACGCAGTCTTCCTCCTCGCCCAGGCAAATCGATTCCAGCATACTCTTGTCACACATCATTACACCTTCCTATCATCCGCTGCTCTTTGGCTCTGAATGTGCGTCTGGGCGGGAGAGAGTCGCTGTGTGTGTGTGTGTGTGTGTGTGTGTGTGTGTGTGTGTGTGTGTGTGTGTGTGTGTGTGTGTGTGACATTGAGCGTGCTTCAAGAAGTTAACGCAAACTTAACACACAAACACGCTGCAGATACATACACCTGCGGCCTCCTCCTCGCCCCCACATACATGCTTTTAAAAAATACAGGAGAGCGGACATGCACAGACAACTTTCAGACAGCTGCGGTGGCGATCGCACAAAATGATCATCTGTCTTGTGTGTCTTCCATTACCAAGAGGCTTGGAGTTATTTCAGCGTGGCATAATGTCCCACTACTATGATTCCAGAGAGCCATAACATCAGTGAGTTGAAAACTAGTCCAGCCAATAACACAGACACACACACACACACACACACACACACACACACACACACACACACACACACACACACAGAGCCATCAACCGGGCTGGCTCATATAGACAGGGTTGCTCAATGATACATGAAATTAAAGATTTCAGCAGAATAGCAGTGAAGAGGGTAAAACACACAGAGCTAATTCTAACTGTCAGTGTGAGATATTTAATGTGTCTCGAGCACAAGTCTCCTGTGAGTGTGTGCGGATGTACAGGGAATCTGAAGGCTGCATATGCATTGTATTCGTACATATACTGTATGCGGTTAGGTGAACTCCTTGCGCCTGATTTGTGCAGTGTTATTGATCATGGTATTTTTTCTTGCACAAGAAAATACACACAAATACACAAACACACACACACTGATTGTTGTAACCTTGAAACAAGAGCCGTTTCCGATGGATACAGGAAGCGAGCTGTGGCGTGGGAAGGGAGGACAGATCAGGTCATGGAAGGTGGAAGGGGGGGGGGGGGGGTTGGATGGAAGGCTAAATTAGGTCCAACTGGATTTTGGACTGCAACAAACAAATCAGGTCATTAAAATTAGAGTAACTGTTTTCAAATATTTACATTTATATATTTGAGTCCTCTGGGCGAAATGTGTCGTTTTTCAACGTGACAGTCAAGTAATAATTTTACTGACAGTTTCGAGCCTTTTTAAAAGTGATCAAACGAACCCGTTTGACTGACGTTACTCAACGCATCTTTGTGAATTTTAATACACACATTATCACATTATACAGGTAATGTACTTGGATTGGGTCTGTCATTCAATTAAAATGAGGAATGTCATACATGTTTTGCATTGTTGACTGATGTCTCTCATTAAAGATGATTAAATCAAAATCAAGTCAAGCATCAAATTAACACAGGAAGTATCACATTTAATTTTGTACGTTTTAACTACGAACAAATTTCAACGTTGTTAGTCCGAATAGCTGCCAGACGTTCGACACTGTAAAAAAATGTAAGCACCATTTCAGACGTCTGTGGAGGCTTAACTCGATTTTTGTACTTTACTGATTTGATTTATACATCATTATCATCATTGTGTGTGTCTGTGTGTGTGTGTGTGTGTGTGTGTGTGTGTGTGTGTGTGTGTGTGTGTGTGTGTGTGTGTGTGCGTAACAAAACTTCCAAGGGAGTTTTGTTACACTAGGGTCAGAGCGATAACGCAAGAGAGACTCAGTCCATCTGTCCCCTGCCCTGGGGAAACAAACACACATACTACACACACACACACACACACACACACACACACACACACACACACACACACACACACACACACACACACACGGTAGTCTTTTCTCTTCACTACCATCCTCCTCCCTCTGCATGACACTGTATATCCCACATTCGTCCTCCTATCTAAAAGCATATGTGCCCTCAGGGGGAATGTGGTACCTCCTCAGCGTTCCTCCACAAAAGCAGTAAAAGCTGCACCAGACCCACAGTTGAGGTCCAACACACAGAGGAAGTGAGAACTGTCACCAAAACCTGCGAGTGAACACATGTGCACACCCGTACGTCCTGCATGGTGCTTAACCCAGCAAACGGGCACGGTGAATAACACTACACTGTACTCGCAACACACGGGTTTGGTGCGAAAAGATGCACTTCTCTCACAAAGAGGTCTCCAGTCTTTTCTTCACTCAATTAACCCTGCGGCCTTCATTTCCATTTCATAAAGAGGTCGTCACTCTGTGGGAGGGTTATCTTCTTTTTAGAGGCAGAAAAAAGATGAGAAGGGGGAACAGTTTTTATCCTGTCAAAGAGATAACACCGCTGCCTTATCAGCAGCTGATACAATCCTATGCTATAGGGCTATGTGTGGCTTTTCTGAACTGTGCGTGTGAATATGCAGTGTTTGGTCATGCGCATGTATTAATTGTGCTTGTGTGTGTGTGTGTGTGTGTGTGTGTGTGAGGAGACTGGATTCTGTATATGTGCGCCTGTTTAGAGGTATTGTGAATCTAGGTTGTGGTGGAGCATCACATTCTGTCTGGTTTGGCCTGTATGGAACCTTGCAGCTGCCACACACCACAATGAGTCTCTGCATCCATCATAGCTGAACTGCACACTGTGTTTTTGTGTGTGTGTGTGCGTTTGTGTGTTCGCAGGCCCACTCAGAGGTTAGCTTCAGCTTTGCCCTTTATCCACCGGCTTTCCATTTACCAGTTTTAACTCATGCTTCATGAACTGACCCTCCATTAGGGAAATTTGCATCCCATCACACTCAAATGTTGCATTAATGTCACGAAGCAAAGTGGAGGAGAAATGGGAACAAGCTGCAGAGAGGTATGAAAAATAGCAGAGAGAAAAAAACATGTGTTCTGAAGAGTATATGTGTGCGTGTGCGTGTTTCTGCCAGAGTGCTTGAGAAGTGGACACCCATTTAAAAAAAAAGCCCATGCTCTGAATAAGCTTTTAAAACTGAAGTCGGCATGCATTACTGATTCTCAAGTGGCTAAAAAGCACAGGTCCTATAGTTTAAGAGATGAAAAGTGACATTTCTCTCAACTCAAAGATTACTCAGCTGCAGATTCTCTCACAGGCTGCGCTGTCACATCCTCACTGCGATTTTAAAAGTCTCTCAAAAAGGCATGTTTAAGCTTTTGAATAAAATGTGAGCCACAGGATCACATCATTTCAGTTTGGGAGAAGAACTATATTCCTGGTGAAGTGTGTGTTTGTGTGGCGATGTGTACTTAAACACTTCCTTTTCAAAAGTATTATGTCTTCATCTTATCCACAGTATTTTTGGCATGAAGAGTTAAAGTGCCCATAAGAACACCATGCTCAGGTTCAGTCCTCTGAATAGGATTATGTGAGTGTTGCTGTGGGGTCTTTTCAGCTCGACACCTGAAGCTCACCTTCTGCAGCAGCTGGGAGCCGGAGTACTTTGCAGAGATGGACTTCAACTCTCCACCAAACGCTGAAGCCCAAAGCTTCACCCTGCAAAACGCACAGAGCAGAGAGAAATCAGACATGATGACTTCAAGACTGGTTTTTAAAAGAGCTTTATTTTGTTAAATTGGCTAATTTGATATTTTATATACTGAAGCACACATCTGGAGTCATTTGTTGTATCAAGTTCTGATTTGTAACTTGGATGCGCGCCGTGCACTGTGCGTAAAAGAGCGTCTGTACTCACACGGCCGGGGGGATGCTCTGGTGGGTGGCTCCCACCTCCGTGACCCTGGTGCTTAGAGTTGAGTAAAGTAAAAGCAGAAACGCGCACCACACGCTGGAAACCACCCGGCTCCGATCCACCTGCATCTTGGGCAAAAGAAAAATACCCTCCCCGAGCGCACACTGCGAGTTTGGGGCTTAAGCTGCCACCGTGGATTTTATTCTCCTCCCTCCAGAGAATCCCCAGAAAACGAAAAAGATAAAAGCTGAAGGAGGGAAATTGGAAAAAGTCACCTATGCTGACTGACTAGATCGTGCATGGCAATGTGTTCCTCTGCTCCTGGTGCAGGACGACGCGATGCGCCTCGGACACACGGCGCACGGTCCTCGGCTGTGGGAGTTTATCCAAAGTGCCGTGGCGTGGCTCCGCTGAGCGCAGGTCTGCTGCCCGGAGGAAAGTCCGGCTCGACTCCTCCGCCTGGGAAAGTCCACGCAGTCGCCTTTCTTCCTCGACCGACCTCAGCCAGGGAGAGCAGAGAGAGAGCAGAGAGAGCAGAGATAGAGCAGAGAGAGCAGAGAGTGAGAGCAGAGAGAGAGAAGAGAGAGCAGAGAGAGAAGAGAGAGCAGAGAGCAGAGAGTGGAGGTCCAGGGGAACCGGGGAGATCATCAGACGATGCAGCGCACACGAGCACGCCTACTCATCTTGAGTGGTGCGACCAGCATCCTCTCTCTCATCTCTCTCTCTCTCTCTCACTCTCTCATCTCTCTCTCTCTCTCTCTCTCTCCCCCCGTCTCTCTCTTCTTGTGTGTGTGTCTCTTTATCTCTCTCTCACACACACACACACTCACACATGCACACACACGCACACACATTCTCCCCACCCCTACCCCTCAGCATCCGAGGATAGCCTATTGAGGATGCTGCCATTGTGGCTGAATTACGCCATACTTCTGACCTGCCTACCACCCCCCCCTTATGGGCTCTAATACAGGGCTTTAATAACTATAGCCTTCAGCTTTCATGTTGGATAAAGTCATGCACTGTATGTGTCCAGTTCACTGGAGCAGGAATTACTGCCAAAGTGCTGACTAAAGACAGAGGGAGAGAAGAAAGTGTAAAAGAGGTATGGGGGGGTGGATGGAGCATGGAGCAGTGGATAAGTCAGCTGTGCTAAATAAAAGCATGTCAATTAAATGCACTTTGCAGCAGTGATGTGGCGCTGGCAGTGAGTGGGCATATGGGTGGTGAAAGGGATGAGAACCCCGAGGCAGCGGACCCCATGTGATGGATCACGTTTCACATAGAGCTGGGGGGGTCCTGGCAGAGCACTGGAAGGAGATCAACACTGGCTGAAAAGCCTATCTCTTCTGCTGCAGAGGGGACGCCCTGTTGATCACAGGCCATTACCCTATTCACACTGGACGACTCACTTTTGACATATGTGGGTCAAACATCAGCGGGAAGAAGCTGGTCTGGATATGGGTCCAGCACGTGTGTGTGGATACACCACACACGCATATGGGTCAACCCCAAAAAGTAACTAGATCGTCGAGACCTGCCTGTAAGAGTTTTTACGCCAAATGTACAAAGCATAGCACAACATTATTTAGCATATTAAAGGTTCACTGTGTGGAATTTAGTGACATCTAGTGGTGACCTTGCATGTTGCAGCTGAATACCCTTCACCTCGCCCTACCATTTCAAACATGAAAGAGAACCTGTGGAAGCATTCAGTTGTCATAAAAACTCAAAAGGTGTTTAGTTTGCCCAATTTGGACGGCTGTAAAAAACATGGTGGCCTCCATAGAGAGGACTACTCAGATGTAAATATAAATGATACATTTCTGTCAATAGATCCCTTTCACCTAAATCCAAACAGTACAGTCACTGGATATTAAAACAGCTTATAGTGAGAACATAAACATTTGTTTATTTTTTGTTCTCCACATAACAGCTGCCGGTCTTTTATTTTATGCTTTACAGAAGCCAGAATTTTGATCGAAAAAACTGATCCCAGGTTTCCAAAGCAAAGATGAGGCTGTAATGAAGTTAGCCTGCAATGGAGCAGTGTAGTTGCGAACACTGCGTGGGGATGGGTAGTAAAACGCAGTGAAAGAAGCAGAGTAGCAGGCGGTAAAAGTTCATCAAATACGTCTTGTAAACCAAAGTGAGAACTGTTAGTTTCTGCATAGTTAAATTTTATGGTTGAAAGTAAAAGGCCTCCTTAACCAGTCAAAAGAGAGATTTTTCACATTACCATTAGCAATAAACCCCAAAGCACTATAATCTACTTAAACCTGGTTTTAACCATAGACTGTAAAGATGAACCACGTCTCCACTTCTTCCCATTCTCCAGAAATGAAGCCAATATATCCTTGATATGAACACTGCCATCTTGTGCCGATTTGTCATTTGTAGGAAGAGTTTGCTCAGTACCGATCAGGGGATGGAGCCGAGAGACGTCCTGCCAATACATGGGCTCGACCAATCACGAGTCAGCCTCAGCTGTCAATCATGACTTTTCATTTCGTTTTTAAAGCATCAAAATTAGTTATTAAAACCAAACTTGCACTTGAGCAAACAACACTGTGATAAGAACTACCTACAGTGACAGAAATCATGTCTTGGAAAATGTCATTTTACTTTTTTTTAAATTTTGTATTCATAGCAAGGTTTATGACCTATAATGCAGCAAGCCGCCAGGGGGCGATCACGAGGCTTTGGGATAATTTTTGGGGCGGAAGATTGGTGTCCATCTTTATTTACACTATATAGGTTCACAAATAATGGAATCCCGTTGCATCATGGGAAATGTAGGATCCAGTGGTTTTAGACATTTAAAAAATCTGAATCTTGGCCTCTAGTGCTTCAGCTTTCAGACTCGGACAATTCCCACAAATTCAATTGTTGGAACAGCCCTTAAAAAGGTTGAGGTTATTGTGTTATTGTCCCATGATGGAGACGCTCTGCAATGTTTCAATTGGCGCATACAGCTCATGTGCTTATTCTTTAAAGTTTTAAATAGCCATGCATTGATCTGGAAGCAAAGTAAGAACCATGATGCATTGATCACTGCAGGAACTGACAGACGCATGTATGGGATACCTTCTTATATAAAATGTACCGTCCTGTTTCTGACCATGTCCTCTTCTTTCTGTTTCAATCTCAGCAGGTTCATACTGGATATGTTATGGAGAAAGGATTTCAAAGTCAAAGTCCAACTCAACATCAGCTACACTGAAGTAAGAAGATGGCTAACCTTTATTCCTGGAAGTCTACAAAAAGAAAGAAACAACAAAATAAAGATACCAGCTGTGTTAGTTGGACTGAAAGTGGAGTTTTATCCGCAAGGCTAAAATCTCCCCTGAGCCCACCTGAGTGCAAAGTGATATTTTGTAGAGGAATAAAAAAAACTGAGCAAAGCAAGGCCACTTCACTTGACAGTACAAAGTATTTTAAATAACAGCTGCTGCAGTAAGTGCAGGGAATGGACGCGTGAAAACCAACATAAATGGGACAAAATAAGCACAGTTGTTTTTGCTACTTTCATTCCATCCTGATCCTTTTGCTGTTGCCTCAACCCATTGATCCTGATCTTGTTTACTTGAGATGAAAATTATTTAACAATGTTGAGGATGACGGGGCTCTGAGGCTGGGTTTTAATGTAAGTGTAGATTTATTTTAAAAGATACTAATTATACATAGCAGATTTAATTATTTCAGTTTAAGCAAATTAGTGTTTTTGCAGAAACGGCTCAGAAATAAACAAAAGTCAGATGATAATACGATTATTGAGCGTCTCTCTTATTTACTCCCAAGGCTTGTTTCACTTTATAATCCCACTCATGTCCCGTGGGACGTCACACATCATCCCATTACTCCCTCCCAGTCTGTTTTTACAAAAGATTCTATTCCTGAGTCCAAAAAAGACACATCTGGGCTGGAGAGAGAACAATGTACCAGTGATATTATTCATCGATATAAAAGATAATATCCGATCTAGTAACTAACTAGGAGGCAACCACCAAAGTCATTATGATGGATTCACCGCTGTGCAGAGACACGTCCCAGGAGACTTTCTGGATGGATGGGGTGCCGAGGTAGGGGGCTAAAGTCTGGATTAGCAAGGGATTTTTTTTGTATACAGTATACTCAACCTTGAAATCGATGCAGCACCTGCAGCCACACTGGGGATGAGGTTATTAATGTGACAAGCAAGACCTGAGAATATTAGCATGCAAACAAAGTTGATTTAGATACATGAAATAATATACATGTATAGATACTAGAGACCTGGAGACACACACACACACACTTCATGTAAATTAGTTTGAGAATTAGTCATGGGTCACATCTGAAAAATAAAAAAACTTCAATCACCCAGTCTCTTCTTATCCTCTTTGCACGCCCACGACCTCCTCTCCCTCTCCATTGCCTCAGCCCTGAATGCTGTAATCAAACCTGATTTTGGAGAGCACAGTGTCCCCAAGCTGGTGGGTTGGACCTGTCATTGCAGAGGAGCAAAAAAAAAACCAAAACATTCTGACACCTATTATGGTGCATTTCCATTTCCCTTTCCCTCTGTGCCTCTCCTGTAAACAATCTAAAGCTTTACAGACGGCACAAGTAACACCACACCAGTGCGCTAACAAAAGAATATAGTTAATAAAAAGTTGTTCTTTGTTCCTATTTCAATGGAGTAAAAGCGTGCTGGTCCAGGCAGCCAACTCAAGCTGCGCGGCTCCAATCATGTGACATACATCACTCTCCACAATAATCTATAATACACACCCACACTATTAGGTGGTCTATTTAAGCCGAGGAAATTTCCCATCACTCCCTTTGCGTGCAGACCCTCCACCACCCCAGGATCCACCTGTAGGCTCCAATGGGGAGTTACACAAAACAACTTTTGAATAGTCCATGGTAACCCAGCACATCAGTCTGCAAATTTGCTGAATCAGAGAAGCAATAAACTAAGTGTATTTATCATTTGTAAGGAGCATTTACCTGAAAGCAACCCTTGTGTAAAAGGTGATGTATTCCACATGCACCCAGCAGCTGATCTATACAAACTACATGGGAATAGGAACACACTTCCTTTCCTGTCGTCCGTAGTTTGACCTCAGGGCCTCCAGCGATTCTGTTTCTCTTGCAGCTCATTAGCACCAAGGTCAACTCTGCATACCACAACAGACTGAAGGACCAGTGGAGGAGAGAAGGCGTATTGGTATGATTAGACCAGACATGCTGATACTTACTGGTAAATGATCTGTATTTATATAGTGCTTTTCTAGTCTTGACCACTCAAAGTTTTGGACCGTTCACCCATTAACACACATATTCACAGTGCATCTATGAGCAGCACTTTTTCCTATGAGAACAGCACATGGGAAATTTAGGGTTCTCTATCTTGCCCAAGGACACTTTGGCATGCAGAATGGGGAAGACTGGGATCGAACCGTCGTACTGCTGGTTAGAGGATGACCCGCTCTGAGCCACAGCCGCCCACTGCAGTGACCATCACTGTATACTGTTTTTTAAATAGTGCCCCCATATCAGCATGTTTCCCCTCTGATTACTGTTTACAATCATGCAACCTGCTACTTCTTAGTAATTCTAAAGCATATTAAATATATGTGGTGTCTTACCATCAGCATGACAGCTTGCATGAGAAAGGTATGAAAACTGCCCTAGGAATTCATCAAACCAGATATCTGCCAATGCTCCATCTTACAGGGTTCAAGCCATCCACATGCTCTTTAATGTATTAAATCATCGGTTGTTTCGTTTTTGAGCTACTGCAGAGCCGAAGCTTCACTGTCCAGGCTGTTTGTTTTTACACTGGAAGGCCGAGTGGCAGCAGATTGTGTCCGTCGATGTTCTCATGGGCAGTGATGGGCTCAGTTCCCATCAGAGGCTGTGAATTTCAAAGCACCCCATAAATAATTCTCCGTCACAGGGCCCAGAACATACCTTGCTCTCGAAATACCTCGCTTAATTCAATTAATAATGAGATGCCAAAGACTGATCAGTCAGCGGTGGCACAGAAACAGACGACCCTATAGGATGAGACAGGAACGTGGTCGCCCGTAGTTATGCACCGTCACGGATCAAAATATCCGCTGCATGCATGATTCATTGGCCCAGAAAACAAGGACAAAGCGCGCCACGCTTGCCATGATGAACAGCAGGGGGCGGTGGCAGCCTTGGTCTCAGAGAGGTGAGCTTCCTCCTGGTGTGGTTCCTGTGAAATCAGGACATGCAACATCAACGATTATCGGGCTTTTTCCTCCAACACGGAAAAAGTGTCCTTGAAAGAAACATTTGATGTTGGCAAAGGCTGTCTGTGCCTGTACGGGTAGGTTATGTGAAAAGGAAGGTTACAGCAAATGGAAGGTGAACGGAGGCGTTTGGGAGAAATCCTCTTCATGAGTGGCTTTCAACACGCAGTACACTGGGTTGAATATAGATGATTAAAAAGCTTGTGCAACGAGATTGCCGGGATTCTTATAGAGATTCCTCCGGTGCTGGTGAAAGGTCGACTGATTTCCCAGACTGGCTTCACTTCTTCAGAAAATTACTGTGGATGTTCGGTTGCCATTTTAACACAGCAGGAACTCAAATTAACGCCTGCAGTTGAATGCCTCCACCAGCCAGTGCAGTTCCAGTCGAATACAGTTTTTTCCCCAGACTCATATGAAGTCATATCCAAGTCCAAATGACAACTGGTCCAAATTTGAAGAAATGCCTTAAAGACAGTCTTTAAATTTTCATTCAAAATGATAATAACGTCTTTTTTGAGGCAACCAAATTGTGAGAGCAAGCAAATGGATCAAATTTGTAAGGATTCTGTCGAGGGAGTGACTTTGACCGCTGATCTCCAAATTCTAATCAGTTTCTGTCTGATTCCAGGAGAACATTATCTTGTACCCAATTTGAAAAGATTCCATGGAGGTGTTCCTCCAGCACGGAGGCATAAAAAGTGAGAAATGCTCATTATTTAATTTTTTACATCCAAAATCTACGAATTAAGGACCTGATCCATTTTAGTTTGGAAGTTGAATTATTTTTCCTGACTGATAAAAGTTCAGGAAATCCTTCTTGGATAAATGGTGCCAGAGACTATGTATTGTGGCAAAGTGTTCCAAGTTTTACACCTGAGAATATCTGCATAGCTGCCCTGAAGCATGGATTAAACTGTTAGCAGCTGCTTAGAGCCCCAAAGTCCTAGGAAGCAAATTATACATTTGAAGTCCCTTATTCAGTGTCTGAATAATTCAGACATTTCAATCAATTATTAAGAGTGGGGGTTTTTAGTGTTTTATGTTTGCACTTTGGTTAACTTCACTGAACGGGTGTTGTTCGGTCAGGAACCAAATGACTTGGGACATGGTTATCCAGCATTGCTTCTTCGAGCTGCGTTGCTATAAAGGGATGCTAACCGGAAAACTGTGATAGCACGCATTCCAAAAAGAGAATATTAAAGATCGCACAGTTTACAACACAATGCTATTTTCTGCATGTTTCTTGCATGATTGCATGCTTTTGTTAGAATAAATATTTGACAAACTCCTGTAGAGCAGAGAGCAACTGAGCAGATGCAGACCTGCACTGTCCTGCAGCTGGTGTCTTCTGACAAGCAGTCAATATAGTGAAAGAAAGAAAAGGCTTGTTCAGCAAAAGACAGAAAGGAAAGAGTTGGAAACCAAGAGAGGAAGATACACTGTGAAAATCAATGAGTGCTCAGGACTGGCTAAAAAGGACACCAGAGACTCATTTGCCATCCAAACATATCTACAGAATGAAATGCATATTAGAGAACAGACTAGCGTTGAAAAGCGATTATACACCACCAGTCGTTTCCTTTGGTAAGAGATACAAATCAGAACATTGAGCCATTTATTAAAGAATGGAGCTGATGGAAGAGTGTAAGTCCCGGGATGGACAGGGGACCTTTGGTATTGTTGAACCACCACACGGGAATTGTCACGAAACCAAGAAATTCTGGCCTGACCTTCAGTTCGGAATCTGGACATGTGCGTTCTCTGTACTTTAGTTTGCCAAAAAAAATAAAAAATCACACTGTCCATGACCTTCTTATATACTGTAAAGACAAGATATACTCCCCCCCTCCCCAAACTGTTTGTGTGGCAGCTACAAGAACCTCAATTAACCACGTACTTAGGTCATATATCAAAACAATGGAGTGCCTGGTTAAGGAGGGGCAGAGATGGTCAGAGAGGAGATGAAAGAGAAGAGAAAGAGGGTGGATCACGTATATTAACAGGGAAAAGGGAGGAACACGGACATGTGGGGGAATGCAGGTGAAGAAAGGAACAGAGACTGGAAGACACACAAGGAAGGAAGCCGTCTCCTTTTAAAAAAGCTAAATAATAAAATGAGAGAGGAAAGAAGGTGCTGAAGAAAGACAGGCCAGGAAATTGAAAGCAACCGGAGCACAGTATGACCGAGGCAGAGGAAGGAGCAGATTTGTTGGGCCATATAATCTGGTGTTTAAGAGTGTGTCTTGTTAGAAATCAGCGAGTGTCATGCTGGTGACGAATCAGCATGGCTCTCTGCACTTTGCGGCTTGCGAGGAAATGCAAGAGGCGGTCTGACTTCTCGGCTATCGCACGGTGCTCAAACCAATATCCACACGGAATTATTTTGCACATATTTTCACACAAATTTCCCTCCTGTGCTTTTTTCTTGTCAGTAGAAATACGCCGTGCTATGAATAAACGGAAGCCTGGTACTTTTAGGAATCTGATGCACATTCGGTAACGTTTATGACCGTTGTTGATCGTCAGGTCTGACAGGAAGTTAAAGTGATGCCATGCGAGTGTGTGTCTGAATATCACGTGTCGTTTTGTTTTTTATGTAAGCAGGTAATCATAATCATGCAGGACATTGAGAATAGACCCAAGAAAAGTGTATTTCCCTGGGCCATCAGAAATTCTGTCTATTCATAAATATGATATATTGACATAAATATTTAAATCATGTTTAAGTGCAATATCCATTTTGTGCAATAACTAATGGGTAATCACTTACATCGGATATTAAATGTATAGATATGTGGCATCTCTGAATTCATGTCCTACATTCTATCACATTAAAGACTTTCTATTCTGCCCAGTCTGACACCTATACCGTTTCCCCCCCACTCCGCCATGTCTGCATTTCGATGCCAACCGAGCGTCAAAACAATTTCATATCTTACACTTTCCACTGTGTCCTCATGCTGAGGTTGCGCTGAGATGCAGTGCAAACCAGGTAAACAAACAGAGAGCAGGGACTGAGCTGTGTGTGCGCGCGGGATCCACCCATCTTCATAAACGACAGTAATACTAAAAGCACTATGACAACATGCATAATTAAAGGCACTCCACCTAAAAATAGAAGAGTCGGAAAGAGAGAGAGAGAACAGAAACAGGAGATGGGTGAGAAATGAGAGAAGAGGGTCTAGGGAGGTCTACAGCAATAATAATAAAGAATGAGTAAATCTATTGTAAAAATTGTGTGGATAGTCAAACTTTTGTTATTTGGTGGTAAACTTGTAAACCAATTTTCTTTTCCATCTTCAAACAAACAAAGTGTGAAACGTCTCAAGCAGCCGTCTGATTGCCTGAAAGAAAAGTCTTGATGGGAGCAGGGACTTCATTATGGGAAGCCAAGGAGGACGTCTGTGTTATTTGCATTATTTTGCGTAGCAGATTATAAATGGCTCTAATATGTTCTACATTCAACAACACGTTCACACAACTGATTTGCCCAAAGCGTCCCATTTCATTTTACATCCCTGCAGCCTCTTCAATTAAAGGAAAAAACACCTTGCTGCTACAAGTCCTCTATTGCCCATTATTTTTTCTTTTCCTCCTCCCATCCTCAGGTTATTTCAGATATGTTTTCTCTTTTATTATCTTTTTCTCACGTCGTGCTGGCCTTGCCTCACTGCACCTTATTAAAAAAGGTATATTTTCAAATCGGCCATCAAACTGTCGGTCTGAAGAACCAGAGCCATGCCCCTTGTTACAGGAAATTACAGTGAGGCTGAGAAGACAATCTGAACTCCCTCCTCTAAAAAAAACTAATACAACACACATAAAACAACTAAACACATCTTTAAACACACCGACTAAGCTTCTGTAGGACACATCCACATCCTCTCTTCCTAACACTGTTTATTTGTTTTAGCCCCATAGTCTCTAGGCCGTGTTGTTGATAACCAACTCATTTGCAATGATAACAAACCCGAGAGGCTAAAATGAGGCCATTCACTGCAGCGGTGCTGATAGAGGACGAGGAACTGGGAGGCTGGGATTGGCTCGACTGTGATGTTCAATTAATAGTCGAATCGCAGTCCTGAGACACATTAAAGTGTCCCATCGGGCCACATCAATGATTGACAGTGCACAGGACTTCCGGGCACTGAAAGGCTGAGCGAGATTATCTCTATTTACTTAAAGAAAACAAATATAAAAAGAAAAATGGAGGAACTCAAGAAGGAGAATCATTTTGTCTTCTGCCCGTCTTGTTTCCAAACAGGACCCTGCCTCCAGTCCCCAGCTGTGTGCAAACAGTGTAAACATGGATTCCCCTAAAGGTCCAACTTCACCCACCTACCATCCTGAGTGTCCTTCCCATCTCTTGTGCTCTCGGAATGCAAAGCAGCTTAGACAGTGGGACCCCGCCACAGTTTGGATGCAACAAAGGAGTTATGCGGGGGGGTACCCTGCGGACCTATGCTTTCTGGTTGGCAGCTTTACATATAAAACAGGCCGGCCTATCTGTCTCCACACAGGCTGCAGCCACAAAGTCCGAATCCCCAGCTTTAAGCAGTGCGAGCATCCTCGCTCTGTAGTTCTGCACAGGGAGAGATTAACAACAAACTCTAAACATGACTCTTTCATTTGTGTCTCAGGGAAGGAGGGGAACTCTAGATGACTGACGGAAGTTTGTTCAAATAAAAGTCTCCAGTGTCGCGGTCAAACACAAAGAATCTTCCTCCCCCCTGGATTTCAAAGCTTTTGATTTATCTATTTTGTTGCTCATTTAATATTTTTGTTAGCCAACAAAAAGTCAAGCAAACACAAGTGAACAGTGACATCTAGAGCATGCAATGAGGAAACACTTTCTGACTACAGAGGCACAACCAGATACACAGAAACTATGTGAAGCACAATCAACAGGACTATTTAAGATTTCCTATATTCGTACCGCATCAATCATGCAAACACAATCATGCTGCATGCAATTGGGAAATTCTACCTCTGCTTTAACCCATCTGTAAGTGGACACAATGCACACAAGGGCAGTGACCACACAGAGCAGTGGGCAGCTATACATTGGAAAGCGCCCAGAGAGCAGATGTTGGAGGGGAGTAAGGTGCCTTGCTCAGGGGCACTTAGACAGTGGGATAGGGAGATCTGTCACTCCTGTTGGACTTGAGCGGATCCATTGTCTGGTTCATCCTCCGGTCTAGGTGTCATTGCCAGCCCGTGGCCTCAAACCAGTGACATTCCAGTCCAATATTCCTCTTCTCTAACCAGTAGTCAACTGCCTCCGCTTTGAGGAACAAATGATAATTTTATATCCATCCATTATCTATACTGCTTTTTTTGTGAGGGTCAATAAGTTCAAAAGAAATTGAAGATGATAATTTTTAATGGCAAATAAAGAAAATGAAACTTTCGACAATTGCCTTCCACAGTCAACTACACAGCAGGTCAGTAACTGTGGCTATGACCTCTGTGGTGAGCACTACACATCTATCTGATACATCTATTACATTAACTAAAACTTGCTTTTCTGTTAAAAACAAACTTAATGTAAAGGATATACTACTTCAAATGTATTTGTAATAACTCTCCCATGTACCTGTAGATGGGCTCTTGTCATGTCCATGTTACTTAATGCTGTTATACTGACCTCTAGTGGAAACATGGTAAAAATGCAAGCTCAAATATGCAAGTCATAAAATAAACAACAAGCCTCCTGCTGTTAAAATACACCTGTTTAAAATGTAAACAAGTTATTATAAATAATGTAAATTGCAATTAAAGCAGTATAATCACAAAAGTTGATGAGCTAATGGGAACATTTTATTTATTTTTGTTTTTTCGCCGTTGAAGCCTTGACAACAGTTGTTCCTCAATCCTCACAGACTTTAAATCAGCCTCATAAGACAATTTGTATTAAATGTTATTTCAATATAATAAACTCGACCCTGAGTGATTCAGTGGCTCTTTTATCAACACATAAATTGAAACTGTTGTAGAGACTTTAATTTAAAGTTCTATCAACTTCAACTAAGCACAAATTTTCATGTTGAATTAACAAACGTTCCTGTCTGTGAACACAGGGGATAGTGAGAGACAGAAAAAAGATTCCTTTTGGCAAGTTTGAATGAAAGAGCAACAATGAAGGATTTTTTTTTTGAAACAGCCAAACCAGAAAAAACAACTTTTCGTGTATAAACAGCAACAAACAAATCTGTTCAAATCATTCTGGAATTTGAGACAAAGTAAGACCTCTTATTTCACAAAACTAAACCGGATCTCTGATTAATGTTTCAGTTCTGTTCAGTTCAGCTTTTCCTCCACTAGCAAACCATCTCCCTAAACGAAACCCAGAGAACATCATTGATGAGGAAGTAAGGTGAGAAGCTGTGGCTGTGCTGGACTCACCTCCAGCACCAGGCCTCATGTCTCCATGGTCACAGTCTGAAATCCAGATGTTTGTCTGGAGACAGAGCTGCAGGTGAAGCTGCTGCACGAGCAGATGCTCTGTGACACTCTCTCCTCTGCAGAGGGAGGCGCCATGCTTAAAGGTAGAGAGGCGGGATCAGTACAGAGCAGGCCGCAATCTCATTGGCTGAACAGAACCAGATACTGGTGTGGGTGTGGATTGTTTAGGGTGTGAGTGAAGGTTTTATTTTGAAAGAATAAAAAAAGAACTGTATTATATCATATCCCTTCAATTAAGATATTTAACAAAATAAAGTCTAACATAATACAACATATAATGTATGAGGTGCTGAGATAAAATATCCATGAATGTAGATCATAGGTTTTTAAAGTGGCTCCAGACAGTTTCAGATGAGGCTCAGTGAATGGAAGTGAACAAATGTGAAATATGGTTAAAGACACAGTTCCCTGTTCAGAGATACTGCAGTTAACGTCAATAATGTTGTGTCCACCACTTTCTCTGAGTCACAAACTAATAAATACCTCAATGCAGACCATAGTCTATATTTGGTGTAATGTCAAACAACAGTATGAGGCCAACTCTGCTCCACTATGGAGTGTTTATGGGATGAAACAACACAAATCATGATCACATAGACATCTACACAACAAGATAAACCCTGAAACTCAATATGGATTTGAATTTTTGGAGCACAAATATTTTATGTTAAAACTTTTAACAGACCATATTTAACTCTTTCTTTGCTCTTGAAACCATTTCAAACCAGCAGTTCAGTTTGGCATAAATGTTCCTTTTAAATGTTTTCATTAATTGTGTTTTTTTTTCAGTTTACATTCTAATCCTATGAAAGCAGTTGTATCATGTCCTCTCTGGTCCTGGAGCAGCTATGTCTGGAGTAAATAGCCCCGAGGTTGCAGTGATGTCATTCGATAAGACAAGGTTAGCAGCATTTAGACAACATCGACCATCAAACAATAAGATCACACCCGTCAACATTCATATGCATCTGTAAACAAAGACAATGAAATAAAGAAATGCCCCACGAAAGAGACATTTTTCAATATACAACCGCAGATGACACCAAAAATATATTTTTTTTAAATTCGCAGACCAAACGTGTGTGAGGTTTTGTGTGCATTTGAGCATGTTCCAAAAATTGTCGAAAGATGGAGGACAAAATAAACCCTATGAAAAACAAAAGGGTATGTTATGTGCCCCATGCAATCCTATATTTACAAGTCACCAAATCACAAAGTAACAAACATTAGATTTCGAAACACAGAGTACATCATAACACATAAAATACATGAGAATAATACAGATCTGTGCATATGAACTTTGAATATTCTTCTGTCCTGTCCCATTTAACATCTCCTGACCCTTTGAAAGAGCCTGTAAATCTGTCTAAATCATAAATAAAATATATATCAGTCACTGGTGCATGTTTAATTTATTAAAATTAAGGGTTTGAGGGCAGGACATTTACTAAAGATGGGGTATTTTTATTCTGATGTATTTAACTTTAGCAAGTATCAGAGTACTTTTACCCCCATTGCTCTTCGCACATTATTTATTCTTCACTCATACAACAATTGTAGACTGCAAACAATAAATATATTTTGCCACTAGGGGGAACTACTCCACCACTGACGTCTCATATTGCTACTGTAGCAGGGCTTCAAAAATGGATGGGAGCATATAGTGAGATAAATTTCCCTACTGTGACAAAAAAGTATATTGCATCGTATCATATGAGGGCAAGATGTGATTTTACAGTTATAGCCAATAATGGTTAGAGGGGAATATAAAAATGACTTCCACAGCATATTTCAAAATACATTTCTAGTGTCTGGCATGTTTGTTTCACCCCTGCTTGTTTGTTGTTTGGTTTGTTTGTTTGTGAAGAGGATTCCACAAAACCCGGTGGAAGGTGTGGTATGTGTTCATCGAGTTCTCAGAGAATAATTCATGGATTATGATATCTAAAAATCTGGTATGTTAAGGGGCCTCATATTTATGAGTGTGTGACCTAAATAAAAATCTGTATTTAGTGAATTTAAATGTGGTTTCATCAGGAGGATGTTGGGCCTTGACAGAGAAAAGTACTATACTGTTACTTTCTGGATAATGTGTCCTGAAGGTAGTTGCTGTAGAACCACTTATTGCCACTAGATGTCCTCGTAGATCACAAGCTTGTCATTGTGTTTTGCAGCTAATAGGCATATAGAAAAGGTTTTGTTTCTCATGTTAATGCCTGTTAGTGTATATTTACTTTTTATCGCTAACTATCTGACCGGTCACATGTGACATTAGTCTTCTGTAAATGTGCATTAACATTGGTTGGCTGCTGTGGTTGTATGTCCATGTTTTCATTTCACCAATTTTTCCCCATAGGTTGGCATGTAACTTTTGCGCACATAAGTTTTACTGAGTTGTGAATGCAACTTTCTCATTATCAATTAAATCTAATTCAACTACTGTTTGTAATGTTTGTATTGTATCTGGTGCAATGGAGCCTAGCAAAAAAAAAAAAAATTCTTTTGAAAAATGTACAGAGAAAATAAAACTATGTACAGTTGAAGCTAAGAGGGGTCTTGTATACAGATGATTCTTATCAGCAGAAGAAGCGAGATGACACCGGGGCTCTGGTTTGAAATTACAAATCATCATATGGATATGATGATTGTCTATGAAGCACAAAGCAAGAAGGTGTCTAACAGGAAAGGTAAACTATGCAGGTCTGACATTTTAGGTCAGAGAGAGGTGAGAGGAGGCAGCAGATGGCACTCAGGAGCGGGTGCAGAGCTGGCAGAGGACCTAGACACCGGGTTGGAAAGCTCTGGGTTAAATAGCAATTAGCGATAAGATCACATTACATTAGGAACAGTATATGGTATCCTGCACAACACATCAACACATACACAACAGCACACGTTTTCCTCTGAATATCATTTATTGTTCAATCTACATCAGTTGGTCCTCGGACAAACCGCCACCACTCATTTCATACTTTGTAGGATACATTTATGACCAAAGAACACATTTCACACTGCTACAGACTGACAGAACTGCCATATCGAATGTTAAGATATCTATTTACTGTCATGCTGAGTGTTTTTATCAGTAGTAATGACTTACTGATGCTGTTACGGCTGCTAGTGTGGCTTCTGGCAAAATAATGGCATCTATGAGTTCCAGTGGGTGGACGGACGGAGGGCATTCCATGGTATCCATCGTCCTTCTATGGTAGGAATTTGTTCTGTAATTTACAGTGGGATGAAACTCGGACCTTGCATTGTCTGGCCCAGCGTAAAACAAATAGACAGACAGTGTAATATGTTCATACTTGGTAGAAAAAAATCATATGCATTGATACTTTCACCAATCCTCATAGCACAATGTTTTACTTGTACCTATGTTTATTAGTTGTGCAATATTTGAAGATAGTAAACAGCTATGATCGTATAGAGACCTTAATGTATCTACAGCTTGTTTATCCTTTTGGTTATGAGGATTAGCATAGTCATCCTGCACCTAATAGTAGTTCATGATTACATTGTATATAAAAAAAAGACCTCCGCAGAGTGACATTTCTGTACACGCATGTGTTTTTTGTTTTGTACATAGCTGAAATGGGTAGCTTTCATTTTCACATTGTCTCACTGTCACTCACCATATTTTATGGCAACTCCTTTGTAGCTTCACTTTGGCAGTCAAATCCAGTGGTGTGGATGGATGGAGGATCCATGGCCTCCCTTGTTCAAGCGCTCGACTCTTAGAGAGCCAAGTCATTCCCAAGACCTGCGCTCCTGCCATGCCCTCAGACGGGCCGTCTTGTGCAGCATAGTTCCATGTATAGTCCTTGATAGTTTGTTAGTGCTTTTCGCAGCTAACCAATTGTTGTGCTCATTTATAGAACCCCCCCTTTGTCTGGCTGGTCTGTAAAAGGCCATTTTCACAGTTAAGTCCCAAGCGAGCAGTCGAGTTCGGGGGTGAGGTGAGAGACGCCAGAGGCTCTGAAGGGTCAGTAGTGCTGGTCCATTCACTCCAGCCAGATGCTAGACCAGTGGTTCCCGATATTTTTCCGTTCCCTTACGCTCAAAAGCTTTTCAAGCTCCTTTTGCTTTGTGCCGTGTATGATCAGTTTAAACTGCAACTCATGCAAGGCTCTCTGTAATCCTTATCATTAGGAAACACTGCACTAGCCCAGATAGAACAGCAATTTATGGCATGCAGCTGATACGGCTATTTTAGCTATAAAACTGGCTGTTTGAAGTATATATTTCTTGCAGCGGTATTCAACAAAATACACTGTAATGAAAGCTGGAAGGTCGATGTGTGTGATGAAAGCTTGTAATGTGACACTTGTGAGCCATGTAATACATACACTTAATCAGGAGCATCTGGTGTTAGCTGTGTTAGCTACAGTTGCTAGCCTGTTGTGGTTTTAATGGCTGGCTGGGGTAAAGGCCTGTATGCGTCGTTGCCCTTCAGGGCCCTGGGGCTGTCCGTGACCTTTGACATTAGGATCAGGATCCATCTCTCAGGGAGAGGCTTGAACATCCAAAGGCCTTTTTTTTTTTAAAAATATGGATGCCAAGATGCAGGTCAATGAGGAAAGAAGAAAAAGTATCCAACCACGGTCTGCGTTTACTTAAAGTATTTAAGACTGACAAGGTTTTCATATGAACAGGCAAAGTTTTGTTTTGTCGTTTGGTTTTTAACAAATATTCAGTGGCGGATACTTTTTCACTCTTGTATTCACTTGCTCCTCAGCTCCGCAGCTTTTTTCTCTCCCTCTCCTCCCCTTTCTTCATCCAGCTCTTCTCATTCGTCTTCACAGGCTGTTCTTGTCTGGCAACTCGGCCTCTGGACTACGGGGAAAGTAGACTGTCGCTTTGTGTTCCTCATAGCGGTCGATGTGCTTGAGGTGTACCACCATGTGCAGGGCGTAGGCGAGGACAAGGAGCAGGATCAACGACGTCACCAGGCCCATCAGGATGGCCGGCGTCAGGAAAGTGGCACAGTCGCTGGCCGACGCAAACTTGTCCGACTGCACATTGAAGGCCTGGATCTGGAGGAGCAGAGAGGAGGCGGAAAGAGAGAGAGATTAGGTGGAACTAAAGAGGACAACTGGCTCTTACTGGGCTTACCAAGCACAGACACACGGGGCAGATGGGACAGATTGAGACAACCTAGCAGATGGCTGAACAGACAGCACACAGACAGACTGACAGACCGACTCGCTAACTGCCAAAGGGGCGGAACACAAAAGTAAAATGTTGGCAAGCAAAATCAAACACATGCACACGCAAAGAAAACTGAGGAGAAAGATTACGATACGGTGGTTGTGCAAACATTGCTAGTAGAGTAACACAAAGTGCCAGAAGTGTACCTGGAAATCTGTGAAAGTGATGTGCCAGTTTGCTGATGTGTCAGTGTGGGAGCTGGGCACTAGCAGGGTGTCATATTTGTGCAGGCTGCTGACGTGCTGGCAATGGTAGGATGAGGTGGCAGGAGCGTAGACCTCGCTGGCGTTGAACGTGGCCTCCTGGGTCCAGTTGTAGTGGATGTGAACGCTGTCCAGTGTGAACCAGTTTTGACCGGCGGCCTCGTAAAACGTGTTGGACATCTGAAGTCTGACAGAGGAGACGATTCAGTTGCACACAAAGCCTCACACATGTAAACCTGTACGTTCCATTCTGTATATTTTAATGCGATGAATAAGGTTTTAGGTAGATATATATTTTTTGAAATTGTTGGTAGTACACGTGCATTTTACCTGATTACTAGACCTCGTAAATCCTCCACGTCACCGAACTTCAATGAAAGCCTGTTGCAGGAGAGGAGCACAAATATGAAACGGAGAAGATTAAACACAATAAATCAAGGGAATTCTCAGCTGAGGACATCAAACCATTACTCTCCTGTAGTCACAGTGCTTAGCATTTCCTTAGATCATTTCATTTCTATTTGTGTGTGTAATAGTAAAAATAAGGGCTGGGCGATATGGCCAAACATTATATCACATTATTATTTCTGTGTAAGTTTACAGACTTAAACTCTTCTTCTATGGGCAGAGAATGACAAACACCTGATAAACAGCAAAACAGTTTGTAAATCTGAGGTCAATCATTTGTGTGTTGTAACTTGTCACTGTGCTTACACAATGCATATAGATCATATTGACAAATATATCAAACCAAAGTTGATGACTTGGATTTATATGTACATAAGTGAGCTTTTGAAATATGAGTCACTGTATGTGCCATTCCTGTCTTGTTATATATGAGCATGACCCCATTTGTGTACATCTTGGTTTGACTCACGTGGCTTTCTCCTTGGTGCAAATGGAACCTTTAGTGTCCACAGGTGCGTTGGCGTTAAAGACCTTCTCGGTCAGATCGATAAAGGTATGGTTTCTGTAGCGGATTGCCAGGCGCTTTGCCTTAAAGAGAATACAGGTCTTCCCATTGTAAGACACACTCAGAGGGCCGTACGGTCCCATCAGAGACTGGAGCAGCTTCCTCTTACTGTTAGACATCCCGTTCTGGTGCCAGTTAAATGGCTGCAAACACACAAAGAGAGGAATTAGGTACAGGGCAAATAAAGAAACTGCAGTAATCTGGCGACCAAGTTGTGGGTGGTAGGAGTTTTCCATTCTTTGTCTGCCCTCTAGTGGGTGACCAGATTCTTTTTTTTTTCAGACAAGATGAAGAGGGATGCTTCAAAGGATGTGGCCCAGAAACAGAGTTTGCAAGGGTTTGCTCATCCTTGTTCTCATCTAGCATCACAAAGAAGCAAAAAGCAGAGCTCTTATTTGGCTGTCGGGTAAAAAAATGTTGACTTCATATGTCCAGGATGTGTTAAGACCAGTCATGAAGAGATTCAACCAGCATGAGCACAGGACACAGCCATATAGACACATAGAGACTATATGGCTGAGTTATCCTGTTCCACTGAGTACAGCATGCAGTTATTTCAGTAAGATCGTTCTTATGCAACATGCATCAGAGCAATCTGTGTACATCCCTATCTAGCAGCCTGTGACGTACGTATTCTCCACAACTGATCCACAACATCTTGCACCATTTTGAGCACCTGGTCGTCAGCATCATGTCCAGTTCAATGCTCCAACCATCACTGAGTCTCATAACGAGGAGGCAGCACTGTTGTCTTCTTCGTAGAAAACAGAAGCTTTCCTGTTGTAGATATAGCAGACTGCATCTGTGCCGTGCAGACACAAACTGCCTCCTCTTGCTTTTTAATCTCTTCTCTCAGAGGCCACGTCTCATTGGAGGGCTTTTGGGCTAATCCAACACTATTTGACGAGACGTGTAAAGTAGCAGTCACGTAGACTATGAATTGATCATTATTTTTATTTGTTTCTTTAAAGATTATTGATTGGAAATGTGAGGTATTTGCGAGGACAATTTTTCTGAAATGGTTAAAAGCGGCAATACTGAACGCAGTGGTTCAGGAGAGTTCTCTGCACGGAATCAGTTAATCCATATGGCACATGTAACCCTGCCTGGATGCTTCAGCTGATGCAGCATATGGTTTCACAGAATTTTCAGTCAGAGTGGTCCTGTACGTGTGGGTGGCGAGGATGTTTTACCGCTAGTGAATGTGAAACCAACAATATTCCCACATTCAAGGTCAAGCAGTGTGGGTGAGTGAGTGTGCTCGCTTTTGTTTGCTGGCACCCCAGTGTGTGTGTGCGTGTGTATGTGTGTGCGTGTGTGTGGCTGTGTGTGGGTGTCGATAGAAGAGATAGCGAGTGTGTACCTGCAGTATTCTCCTGAGCGGGTTTTCATCTTCCGGCGTCAGAACAACCTCTTCACTTTCTAAGCCGTAACCACCATCTTGACCTGGAAACACGCACACAACACGAAAGATTATATCAGTACACATATTAAGCTGATTACAACCTAATCATAAAAGTTGAGCAGATTTCTCACTGCAGACACACAAACACGAGCACAAAGAGATCCTGTGTGCACCTCGGTGCTCGGGCTCCTATCTATTTCCAGTTGTTTTGCGTCATCACAGTGACTCATCAGCAGTTTATTTCCCAGCTACGGTACTATTGTTCAGTGTTTACAAATACGGTTCATCCTGTTCCAGAAACATATGATTTCCCACCATATAATCTAAAGGAATGCCTCAGTCGCTATTTTCTCTCTCCCTATTTCGTCAAAGGGCCTAAACATAGCCAGGCATCTGAATTGCCACTTAGGTGCATCACACACACACACACACACACATGCCACACACTTCAGGATGGTCTTGTTTTACAATGTAGCAAAGATGTCTCCAGCGTTCAGGATGAAATGCATTTGTCAGGACTATCTATCTATCCAACACGTCAGCATCAGAATAACCGTGGCAGGTTTGATTGAATCAGGCCTTGTGTCACACTGGATTTGTTACTTACTTGATGTGACTCTTGTTGCTTGTTTGGGATTCTCTTCGCTGCGGAAAAAGAGAGAAGACACAATGAGGTCTTGTGATTGCGAGATGCACGGAGGTTTTTCTCTCTTTTTTTTTCTTTTTTAGATAATACTCTGTAATGTGCACAGGATGCTTATTAAGCATTTTCCCCCTTGAACAAGAATGTTAATTTTCTCGTGATGCAGATGCAGCAAACACAGACTGAAAAAAAAAATTGCTTTACATGTTAGTCTATGTCCTCGTGCACATTTTATGGAACATTTTACTGTAGTTATATACATGATTCTAAATGAGTGTATATCACATAATGCATACTGTATTTATTGGCACCCACAGAGTTTCAATATGCTTTTCAAGTTGTAAAGTACCTCAAACACCAAACTAAAACTAACTGACGCTTTAATAACCATGACTGTTTGTGTCCTTATTGTTTTTTACATTTTGGGAACAACCTGCAACAGAGATTTTTTTCCCCTTCGTAGCGTTCAAGGTGCAACACTGGCAAGACAACAAGGTGAGAGAGCCTCTCAGTTTCCAGCACATTCGTGACATCCAGCATGAAGGAAAAAAAACAAAAAAACGAACCTGGTAATGGGGGTCAATAGCATCTCTTAGGGATTTAACCCTTTGTAAATCTATTGTCAGGAATGTTTCAATGTTCAGTTTTTGTTGAAACTGATGTAGAGAGGTGTTGATAAAATGTCTGATCATTTAAGAGCAGGTCGTTTTTTATGCTGTTGAACTGTTTTTGTGTAATAAAGGGAATTTTCTCTCCTATTTAACCCCATTGATATAAATGGGGTTGATAAATTGATAGAAATACATGTCAGCATTTCAAGTCAGCAGCACCACAAACTGCGATGCAAATCATATGAAGTTGAGTCAACACCTCTCAAAACAACCAAACATTATAACCTATATTTAAGTTGAATAATTAGCGTGTGATTGCGAGCGTGAACGGTTGTTTGTCTTGTTGGATGGATGGATTTACCTTTATAACTGGCAACTAGCTGTTTACACAATGGCCTCAAAACTATCACATATTTTCCAGCTTTTGTTTTAATTAATATGTATGAGAGTGGCCACAATAATCTCAGCATGAATACAAATGTTTTAATTTGGATGCACCCGGATGGCCTCGGGGTTGTGATGCTAACCATGAACTTTAGTTGCGTGCCGTTCCCTGTCGCTCCCTCTCTCTTCTCTCATTTCCAGATTATTCGCCCACTGAATTCCATGAGCAGTTCACACAGTCATTGGGTCTGTGCCGTGTCTCCGTCGCAGGAACTTAGTCTTTGTGCGGTGTGCTGCTTTTACTAAATGACCGATCTCTGATGTGGGACTGACCTACATTGTACACGCGGGAGACAGAGGGCGAACAGTTTCCTTTTCCCTGACATGTACGTCCTCCTCTCAGTCTAACTAAACCCCGCAAAGCCTCGGACTTCTTCGAGCTAATCCTGATCCTTTTAACTGTCTAATCAAAGACGTAATGCTGCAGCAATGGGCTTACTGAGCGGCGCTGACATGGTCAGTTTTCCTTGTTGTGATGGTCCAGCCATTGCTGCGACTGTGTCCTCTGTCCCAGCCTGTCCTCCGTGATCATCTGGGCTGATTTGTTAATCTCCACACAATAGTCAGTTATAATGGGCTTGTCGAAGGTAAACCTCCTAAGATCTGTGGGAGAGCACATGACAAATATCGTCTGCCGTTTCGTGTCCCGTCAGGAGGCATCCCTTCCGTCTGTTTACGGATTTGCTCGGAGATACTTCAAATAATTTGATGAACTGCAGCACAACAAAAGCAACGTCTGCGAGGAATGTCTTTTTCTCCCCTCCAATTGAATAGTAATGCTCTTGAAGGAAAGACCCTTTCAGAAGATAAAGATACACTGCAGATGCTTTCATGAATATTTATACTACATTTAAAACCAGTCAATGACTTCCGTTGTCAGGGACGGCTCACACTTTGTTTCTCTCAGATCGTGACCCAGACAGTGGAAACCAAGGCCTGCCCCACATACCGCTAAGCTAATTGACCAATCAATGACAACTGTGACCTTCATGCTGTAAAAAGAAGGGGTTGGGAAACGATGAGTCAGGGCTTATTCCTCCATGTGCCATGCATTATATCTGGGATACTGTTTAGCTACATTTAAAAAAGGGTCAGAGCAAGTTAAGCAAATTCAGCTAACAGCTAGCCACTGAAAAATAAGTAACAGGGCCGGTTTCTGTTCGCGCTGGTAGTCGTGGTTGCAGTGCATTGCCAGATATATTAATGCCAGCAGCCTGAAGCTATTATCTGCCCGTCTGGTCCAGTTTGCACCTGGGCAATATTGTATAGTTTACTTCCAGATGGATTAGGATTACTTGTAAATGCAGGCTGCTCAAATATGGAAACTCATAGTCCCTGAACAAGATGAAGAGATTAGGGCATGATGTCAGAGCCTGAGGCATTCTGGACGGCTAAAGTGCTAATTAATAGATTTGAACTGACCTCTGAAATCGTGACTTAGTGAACACCCATTGAACCTTGACCATGACCATATTATGGTAATGAGTTGAGTTCCACTGACCAAAGGTAAGTTAGTTTCCTGGTAAAATTTAGTTCCCTATTTTTGGCACATTTATTGGACCTATAATGATTGGATTTGACACATTGGATTTCCGCTTCCTAAATAACTTTAAAAATTATTTTTAATTTCATATATACAGGATGACACTCTGCCACAATACAAGCTCATGGTATCGCACTTTTTGCTGATTATGACTTTGTGTGGAAGCTCTGATCAAATACCTGTAGAGTGATCAGGTGTTTTTTTCTAAATAGATCTTCTGAATTTGAAACAAGCTTCAACTTTGGTTCATCAGACGGTGACAGCTGCACGAGGATGTCTGTCGCAGGTAAAAGATCAGCAGGAAGTAACCAAGCTGTCGCTCCCGATTCACTAGCTCTTCAAGTGTGTGTGTGTGTGTGTGTGTGTGTGTGTGTGTGTGTGTGTGTACGTGTGTGTGTGTCTGCCAACTTCAACGTCAGCATCATGATTGGCTAGATTAGCAGCTCTCTGTGTGTGTGTGTGTGTGTTTGTGTGAGAGCACATACTGGTAGGCATGTGTGCATGTGTATACGTGGCTATGAACTTACTTGTATGTACTGCCATAAGAGTAACAATATGAGAGTTTATGCGGATGGTGAATCTAAATATTTACATCCGCCCAGTTGAATGCTGGGTAAGCATGTTTGTCCACGAAAGGCCTGCCAAATGCATTATTCCTTTGGCAGCCGACCGCTGACAGAAACCTCAGTCGTGAAGTAGATACTTGGACTCTGACCACTTATCACTTTCCTTTAGCATAAGGTTAAATATCCCCATTATGTCTGATTTACCTATCTATTCACTGCACAGCCAGTCTGGGATTGTTGTAATCTCACACACACACACACACACTCTCTCCAACACAAGTGGTGAAGCACTCCTTCCCCTGCACCTACACCCAGGCCTCAGCTGGCCGAGAGGGGCCAGAGTATGTGCGAGTGTGTGTGAGTGCTAACTAAAGCCGTTTGTTCCTGTGCCAGTTCCGCGAGGTCAGCAACCCAGGACTGCTGCGGCCCCGTCATTGGCTCAGCCTGTCACACGGTGCCTGGGTGCTGAACAGGCCCTTTATATAATCAAAGCCATGCCAGAGCCACTCCTTGACTCACCTCACTCCCTCCGCATCTCCTCAAAATATGGGCACAAACACGCAACTGCAATAAACATATGTGCAAAGCGATCGGTGCGAGACTGACCGAGATACATCGGGACGATCGTACGATCGCTGCTATATTTAGTAAAGTAAATGGCTTTTAAATATTAACCAGAATGAGATCGTCTTATATACTGATTGCCTCTCGATCGATGCATTTCCATCGATTATTTTTTCCGGTGGACTTCCTCGTTGGCGCCCACAGATGGATGGATGCTTATCACCCCTCGTCTGAGCCTGTGCTGCGTGCTGCTGAGCAGAGGGAAGGTGTGGTGCCTGCTCCACGAACTTGTAAACAAGTCCGTTTGGCCTCTGTTGCCATAGAGCGCTGAGCCACTGCACTCGGCCTCTCTGTGAACCACAATCGCTCCATCAGAGCCTCTGTATCCAAAGCAGTCGGTTGTGTTGAGTGCAGTGGTTACCTATTTTCTGTGAGGCTCATTTAACTCGGTGAAAACTACAAATTCCATTTATAATTTTTTAAAGAACACGAAGGGTAACGAGTGCCTAAACGTCCTCACCACTGTCGTTGTGTATATCAATAGTGTCTCAGACTAGGCGATGTGCTCTTCTACTCATATTTCCTTGTATTATGCCTGCATGGAATTTGAAACCAGACTATGATAGTATTTCATAATGTACAAGGGGAAATACTTATGCAAAGTAATGTTAATGTCAGAGATATTCATTTGGAAGTGTTCAATGTTTTTAACACCATACATTAAAAAGTGCTCTGTGATTTGGTAAAGAATTGTGTCCCTGACGAGGCAGGAAAACACGACTTAATCCTACACTGTGCAGGTGCAGGCCTATTAATAGATATATTCACGCAGATTAACCTTCGGGAGTTAACTAATGTGGGGCCGTGGCTCAGGTGGTTCAGCAGCTATTGTCCAGGTTCGATCCCCAGCTCCCGAAAACCCAGGTTGCTACCAGCATAAGGTGCTAAGCAGAATAAATATGCAGATGGAGATCTACTGTGTCGAACGCCTCCGACAACAAGAGCAACAACAATGAGCTTTAGATTTACTGAGACTTTTGTGTGTCAGTGCTTAGAAACGTGCTTTCATTTCAGTGTTGCTTTGATTGCAGATTCAACTTTGACCTCAGGTCAAGTGCTGCAGTGGCTTCCTACACTTTTGAGATCAAATGCTTCAATGCTGGTTTGTAAAGCCCAGCATCATGGCTACGTCAAAAAGAAATTTCACATATATTTATAACAATTAATATTTCATTTTGACCAGATCAATCCTCAGTGTCTTTGGTTTCTAAATCCTTCTGTGTAAAGTAAACAGCGTACACAATTTCATGAAGTCAAATAGTGTGTGAATCAGTTGTTGTTTTTTTTTCTGTTTCAATGAAAGGGGATCATTGAGCGACCCCCCACTGGAAATCCAATGCTTTGACCTCTAATCTTTGGCTACATTTGGATCAGTTTGTCAGTGTTTAACAGTTTTAAGATACATGTAAGTGCATGTTGACTCCACTCTGAAAGATAAACCTTTACAACTACACACACAAAATACTCCATAAGCTGATGGAGCAGCTGATCAAGATACGCATGAGTTCACCTTTATATTTCCTGTGCTTCTCTGCTGCCTGTATATGTGTCAGTGAACATTTTTCATTGACAGTGTGAATGATGTGATGTCATTTGAGCGTGTCGCACCAGGCTCAAGAAATTAGGTCATATCTAATTGACTTGCGTAATTTTGTTTTTGTTTTGTTTTGGCTTGGCCAGGACAACTTAACACTGTTTTTCATTAGCAATGCAATGGCATTTTTAATTTCATGTACAAATATAACATATTATCATTTTTATTTCTTATTAAATGTTGCACTTTACTTATTTTCTCTTGGCTAGAGACATGGTTTTAAAAATTTGAATATTTGAAAATATATCATCAAGTTCATGCTCCTCATTACAACATGTGACCAGGTTTAATTGTATTTGTCTGTTTTTTCAAAGTCAAAAAGGCTCATAACGGCAAATTGTTTATATCTGCAAACTAAACAGCTGTAGTTTTTTCTCTCACGTGTGATCTTTGCCTGCATTGTATTGCATTCATATGTAAATTGTACCATAGACAGTATTACGTATACTTGGCAAGTCATAGATGAGGCTTTGAGCTGACATTAGTTTTACTCAGGCAAGTCTCTTCAGGCAGCTATTTAAAAAATGTATTGTGAACTTAAGTTAGAAAGCCTATGGATCATGATAAATGAAAAGGAACCAAAAGATAAATAGTACGATGCAGAAGATCCCTTCTGGCCAGTGCTTTTAAACATGTTGTAAACCTCAGTGCTTGTCATAGTTCCACATTCACCACTGACAATATGGCTCGCTGAACATTTTGTCTTCATCCTCTTCCTGCGAGTGTCTCAGCAGTGGAGGCGTCTGGCCTCACTGTACCTTTCCCTCTGCATTTCCCACAACTATACACCGCACAAGGCCTGTGAAGTGAGAGCCATGTAAAGCTGCTCTTATATAACGCTATCTTGGAGTGTGTCAGAGCTGAGAACAGAGCTGTGACGGGGGACTGGAGGTGTTACGTCGCAGAGTTACGCACAAAGTTTGATCCAGGGAATATACGGGCTCCGAACCCCCCTGGAGAAATTAAATGTCGCCGCTCTCTGCCCGGAGCCACTGCGGGGAGAAGTTAAGATTGGGATCTGCCCGGGTTTCACCAGCACGAGATTGAGCCGGAAACGGGAGCAGGCCCATGAGACTCTGCAAATATTGAATTCTAAATCCAAGTTATTTGAATTGCGAACATGTGCACGGATTAGATTGTGCACTGAATAATAGGCGTGACAGTGATTATCCGTCATCCTCGAACGATTCCAGTGTTATCACCGTGCTGGAGGAGCAACAATAAAGAGAGTGGATCATTCAAACAATGGCTAAAAAGCGTTGTGTCGCAAAATGCAGCATATCATGGCTTTGATGAGTGCTCTGCGCTATAGAGGAGCCGTCACGCATGGCATAGTTTCAAGAGCCTTACATGTCTTTGGCACCACACTATAGGTCTGTGCCTGGATGTGTCGGCTGTGTGAGCAGACATGGAGCTAGCACAGGGCCTGGCTGCCGGCTCAGTCCCTGTGACACTGGTGTGTGAGTGCCCCCAAGGTGTGAGCCCTGCATATTTTATCCAGATTTGACCTGCAGGACTGAATGTGTATTATGCAGACATGGCCAGCTAGAATACACCCCCTCCTCCTCCTCCTCCTCCACTCCTCACTCCTCACTCCTCTCCTCTCTCTCTCTCTCTCCTTCTCGCTCCCTCAATGACTGCATCAGTAAACAGACCCCCAGCAGACCATCCCTGATGCATCCTCTGCTCTCGTCCACGTCCCATCCTTGTTTACCTCCCCTCCTCTCCTCCTCTCCTCCCCTCCTCTCCTCCTCTCCTGCACCTCCTCTCCTGCAGGCCGGCTGCCAGACCAGCACCTCCACTGGGCAGAGACAACAGCCCCATTCGTGATCGATGAGCAGCGTCTGATGCAGTCCCAGAGACTGAGACAAACAAAAGCCTCCTGCCTCTGACACACTGTAGTGGGGGGGGGGGGCAGTGGGGGGGGTTGGACCTGCCTGCGTCCACGGTTTGTGACACAACCCCAAGGTGAGATGGGGAGAATGGAATGGGGAGGTAAGGGGGGGCTATAGAGACAGAGAGAGCCCCCCCCCCTTCTCCACCCACCCACCCACCTACCCCTCCTCCTCCACCACAAGAGAGCACATCAGCATCCCAGCATCCCTGCATGCATCTCCCTGTACCCCTCCCATCCCCCCTACGACCCCCCCCCACCCCCCTGTTAGAGAGCCCGTAGAGAGAGAAAGACAAAGAGAGAGAGAGAGAGAGAGAGAGAGAGAGCGAGAGAGAGAGAGAGAGAGAGAGAGAGAGAGAGAGAGAGAGAGAGAGAGAGAGAGAGAGAGAGAGAGAGGATGGATGGATTTTTACCTCCTCTCCAGGATTTCAGGCACTTCTTCATAGACGAGTCCCGGCTGCAGCTCCTCCTCGTCGGAGAAGCCGAGGCCGGGCCGGCTGAGCAGGAGGAGCAGCGCCAGGGAGCAGAGGAGGAGCAGCCCGTGTGCAGCCATGGAGACAGTGAGAGGAGAACTGCCGCTGGTCGAGCTCCGCTTCATAATCTGCTCCTCCGGCAGTGGCTGCAGCCCAGCTCCTGTGACTGGCAGCGGCGGCGGGCCAATCAGCGGCGAGCCACAGCCAGCCAGCGTGCGTCACAACTCCCCCCCCCCCTCTCCTCGCTGCACCTCCCCTCCTCTCATCCTCTCCCTCCCACCCGTACTCTCTCTTCTTTGTCATCCTCCCTCTGCCTCTCTCACTCCGCTCGCTCAGCCTCCTCACATCCACCCCTGTGCTCGCTCTCTCTCTCTCTCTCTCTCTCTCTCTCTCTCTCTCTCTCTCTCTCTCTCTCTCTCTCTCTCTCTCTCTCTCTCTCCTCCTGCTCCCTGTCGTGCACACATAGCCGCAGGCGAGTCCCAAGTATAGACTGTAAAGAATGTTTGTATTAAACTATGAAATGAAACTCCCTCTCTCCCTCTCTCCCTCTCTCACCAGCAAAATGACAGGCTGGAGGCGGGATCACATCAGATATCATGCAGCGAATCCAGCCAGAGCAGCAATCCAAGTCGCAAGCAGAACCTGTCCCGTTGGGTGTTGGAGGTCGGCCATGGCGAGTTGACTGGCATATGCCATTCCACTCAATGCTGCTGGATGCACAAAAAGAGAAAAAAAAACTTTGACAACAACAACCTCACAACAGTTTCTCATAGCAGCATGATGCATACAAAGAGAAGTATAAAAACCTACTCATTTTGGCAGCATAGTAGGGACATTTACTGATGTCACCATCCGTGGCTCCGTGTACAGGCAAGCCAGCATCTAAAACATCCTCCTGGATGGGCTCCCTGTGTGAACAGACACGCTGCGGTGACAGACTGCGGTTAGAGTTAAAGATGAATCAAAAAAAGATTAAATTATCAGGTGCACAATTCAGAAAGCACTGCAAAGTAGAGGAGGAGAAGAAAGAACAATATAGAGGTAAGAATCGCCCCGATTGTGGACATCATTAATGTTTATTTTTGTCGACATGACATGATTCGCTATCAGTACAGCTGATTTCAGACTCTTTATATTTTTTGTTATATATTTGTATTGTTTTTTATAGCTTACAATTTTGTCTGCCTGTGTGTGCATCTGTATACAGTCCAAAAGTTATTGTGGATGCATGACAGTTTGCGCGTGTATGTTGGGGGGCGCCAATTTGAAATCTGGCCTAGGGTGCCAACATTGCCAGGGCCGGCCCTGAGTGAGGACAATCATTGGCATAATGCATTTGCTAGCTCCTTCCCCTAAACTTAACCGTTACATCTAAATGCCTAACCTAACCTAAACCCTGATTCTAACCCTATCCCTGAAGGCAAATCTTAACCCTCAAACAAGCCTTTGAAAAAGTGGGGACAGGCCAAAACGTCTTCACTTTCCAAATATGTCCTCACTTTATGCTCAAATTGCTCCCTTACAAACATATAAGTACAAGTATACACACACACACACCGACACACACACACACACACAGAAAGAGAGAGAGAGAGAGCGAGAGAGAGAGAGAGAGAGAGAGAGAGAGACACACACACCTCTGTGGAAAATCACCTGAATGTCAAGGTCAGATTGTGTAGGAGGGCAGGAGGATGTTGACATGACTAGGTGGCCACAGAGAGAGAGAGAGAGAGAAAAAAACGGAGCCATGACTGTGTGACCTAGATCTCCAGTGCGCTGCCACAATAGCAGAATTAATTCACTTGATCTATGGGTTGTTGTGCACTGAGAGGCCCTGCAGCTGAGGAAATTGTCCACTGAGGCTGCAAATATGGATGACAGGAGCAGCTGAGCAGCTGTGGGATGAGACGGGAACGATGGTCCAGCCCCCCCCCCCCGACCCTGATGGCTGAGCCCGTTTCCTCCTCGTTATTTCGGCCCCACGTACGCGTGAGACGCCCCAGGACCATGATACATCCTCTCATATCGTTTATTTCCATATGCCATAATGTGACGGAATGTTTGAAGACCAACATTATGAGTGGTTATATAACCAATGAACATTTCCTCGGTTACAACAATCACCTCCAGTGTCTCAGTGGGCAGTTCCCCATATATGTGGTTATGACCCCTTTCAACGGTGATGACATCACGAGGGGGTCCCAGTCTCAAACATACTCTTATTTATATCACATCAATTCAAACTCTTTGTGCTTGGAAATATGCTCTGTTCATTCTTAAAACCAGAACAATTTATTGCACAATATTAAACGAACTGGTTTCTATTTTAGTGAAACAGAAAGTTGATCTGGTTCCCAGAAACCCGCCTTACCTGACATATGACTCATCTATTAACATCCACACCTCTCTTTCTGAGACACACACACACACAGACACACACACAGCTCCTCCGACTGGACCGTTGAGAACACTTGTTAAGCGTCACTGAAGAGAAGCAGAGTCTCTGAAGAAATTTTCCTGGAATTTTTTTTGTCAAAAAGCTTTTAATTTTTCACCATGTCGTGGGGAGGCCAGGTGTCTGATGGGAGGATAGCAGAGGCTGTGATCAAGAAGGTCATTGAGGAGGAGACAAAAGACAGACCCTTAGAGGACGTCCCGTCCCTCACCCGCGATGAGAGAGAGCTTGTGGGCAAGCTGTTCCCAATGGTCAGCAGAGTTGGTGAAGCAGTAAAGTATGACAAGTCGATACAAGATAAAATACATGGGGTTGCACAACTCTTCAAGAAGGGCAGAAATAGAGAGGCCCACAAGAAGTTTCAGGAGGCGTTTAAAGAGATGTTTCGGTATGGCATCACCTGGAGGGAGATTTTTTTTTTTCTCTTTGTTGTTGGCAAGGTGGCAATGAGAATCGTGATGGGTCCGCATCAGTCATGGCATGATCAGCATCCGGCATGGACGTATCTGCATCAGTCAGTGGAGCTGATCCGGGAGTGGACTGTGGAACTTTTCAAAAAGAATCTCCTGCGCTGGATTCGGGAACAAGGAGGATGGAGCTGCTGTTCGGTTCAGTCATGTGCTCTCACAGAGGAGGTCTTCATCACAGAGGAGGACTTCATCTAGGAGGAGGCCTTGTAATCATCTTCTTCACCGGCACAGCCTTTCGGAATCTTCATCAGCTGTTGACTCTGAGCCGCACCTTGTTGCCGTGAAGATGGTTCAAACAAGAATTATTTTCTCTCTGCTCTTGCCCTTGTCTTGTGAGACCCTGCTACACCTTGTTCTGTGCAGCTTGTTTTCTGTGGGGAGAGGCATTGTTAAATGAAACCTCTGATTAATCATTTTTTTCCATCAAATCAAAATGAATTTGCTTTTTTAATGTTCATGTTTGTAGCCTATATAACTTTAATGATTTAGGGAACTGCTGTTATTTTCTCTACATTACATGTTGGCTGCTTCAGGGATCTGATCAGCAACCGACAATCTTTCAAAAACAAGCTCTATAATTCAGATCAATATGAAGCATTAATGAAAACAAAATGAATGTTGTTCTTTTACTTGAATGGAGATCATCATCTTTGAAATGTTTCTGTGAAATAAATAATTGCAATCGTTGCTTTTTTGTTCAATTTTTATTCAGATTGAATGTATTGAATGTCCAAATTGCACAAAACTCATCTCTGAACTATTTCAACCATCACAAGATGTGATGTCATCAGTGTCTCGATAGTTTCAGTTTGATAATAAAGTTGAACAGTGGCGCTCCTCCCACATTTGTCGGGGGGGGGGGGTAATTGTGTAATTGTGTGATGATGGCTAAGGTTTCCTGTTAATATGTTTCAGTCAGACAACTCATGCTCAATTGCAGCAGAAGAACAGATTTAATGTGTTTGGCGTCTAGGCTCCAACTTAATCACTTCCTCATATAATTACACAGGAGTGATTGGAGTGATGAGCAAATCCTTGTGTGTGTGTGTGTGTGTGTGTGTGTGTGTGTGTGTGTTTGCCCTCAGATATCACACACACACACACACACACACACACAAACACAAACACACAGGCCCCCGGGGCTCTGCTCACTCGCTCAGGGACACAGTGAGATCAGAGCTCGTTCTCGTGAAGCAGCTGGTCAGTGACTGACCGGCTTCTTATCAGTGGAAACAGTGAAAACAGAGATCAGCGCCGCAGCTTCTTGATCAGAGCAGAAGCTGCAGTTGGTTTGTACCGAGCTTCAGTTTCTGTGTCCTCCTCCAGTCTGACCTCCTCTCACGTTTTGTTTTAATATTTGGTCAACTAAAATATGCCTCACATCCTATTACGTCCACGGCCCGGTGCTCTTCCCTGCAGATCGCTAATCCATAGTTTCCGTCACGGGAAGAAGGGGCAAAATGGCTCTTTCAATAGTCAAGTTTGACTACTCCTGACCTAGTTGCACAGAAATTGGCCAACAGGAGGTGAAATCGAGTACGGGCATGAACTTTGAGGTTGCATCAGCTAAGTGCACAGAAAATAGTCAAAACAGTAGTAAGACGTTGATCAGTGGAATTTTCCATCACACTAGTTTTTGCATTCAATCAGAAAAGAGAAACTTTTATTGCACAATATTAAAGGAGTGGAGGGTTTATACAAACTGAGAATCAAGCTGGTTTCTATTTTCATGAAACAAAAATTTGATCTGGATCGCCGAAACCGAAACCTCATCTGAACAATGACTCATTTATTAACATCCACACAATTTTCACCACTTTCTAACTTTCTGCAAATTTTGGTAAGAATTTGAGCATGGTAAAGCCCATAAAAAAACAAATTCATTTGCCTGAATAATAATAATAATAATAATAATAATAATCCTTACAATTTCAATAGGGCCTCACCTGACCTTTTATCTGTGCTCGGGCCCTAAATATTGTGACCTACTATCACGGTTGATTTTCACATTGATGTGTGGCAATTATTCACACTGAAAGAGGCGCTCCATTATTTTCTTTCCTTTACTTTAAGAAAACAGGCAGTAATTTCAATCATGTGTTACCTCAACGCTGACCTCACATGTGACAAAATGCTTTAAAACAATGTGTACGTTGTCTGGAGATTTAAGTGGTTCACACACATCTACTTATTAAACATATAATATCCAGTATATCATAGCACACAGGATGACACACTTATCTAAATATTCAAATAATGATTTTAGGTAATATCATTGCTTATATTCAGTAAAATAATAAAATACACTATGAGTAATTTAAGCTTATGTGTTGCCCTGTAATAAATTAAATATTTGAAGTATTTTGCTGGTGTGAACAATGTTCAACATCACCATAATATGGCTTTGTAATAATTACCTGTCTTTGGGACGGGCAAATGCAAGTGAATAATTGTGTAGCCAGATGTTTTATTGTGAAAAGAAGCTGGGGATCAAACTACAGACCGTCTGGTTAGTGGACGACCCTCTTTAACCTCTGAGCCACAGTCATCCCCCTGTGTGTGTCTTTGTGTAACGGTTCACAGGCCTCTTCACAGTATATCATTCCGAGTGTGTGTGTGCCTGAGAGAGAGAGAGAGCTAAAACATTGCTGAGGGCGTGAGAGGTCAGCCCTGTCTCCTAACCCGTACAGTAACAGGAGGTGACTTAAGGCTGCCTCAGCCCTCTGTGTCTGCCCCCCCCTTCAGCAGGCCAGTGTGTCAGTCGACTGGAGGGAAAGAGCAAACTAAACTGTCACTGCTGCCGCCGGAGAGTGACAGCATCCCGGAACATCCCACAGGAAGACGTGCAGGTGTGACGGCTGTAGAGGAAGACATTAAGCTGTGATGCCAACAGTTCGTACTGTCACCAACACGGAGACAGTTCGGCAGTGGATCTTGTAAACAGATGCAGGAGGGGACAACATCTTTTAGTACTGTCAAACCCCTGCATTATCAGCAGTATACGGCATGTATTAATGAAAACATCTGTTCTGTGTTTGCTTTGCACTGGGACTGGTTGACGATGCTCTCTTACTGTCCAGCCTCTTCCTGAGTTGGTGTTTTGCCCTCTCTCTGTGAGTCATACAGCATTGGACATTATGAAACAGATCGAACACACACAGCTGAGGGTTACTGTCTATTTATAGGTATGATCTCATATCCAACTTCTTAATCCTGCTCTTTATGCCCACAGAACGCCAAGGCACACAACACACAGGGTGACGTAACGGTGCAGTTTTAGATTGCTCTGCAGTTTGTGTTGATGGCGACATATACGACTGCTAATCTATAGCAGCAAGCAGGATTAATCAGTATGCTAAAGCTTTTATTCATGAAGAGTGTTGAGGGAGGGTAAGTGCTTCGCTTGTGTACTTAAAGTATTAAAATGTGTATGTAGTATAGAGTGTATTTCATGTGTTTGTTGATAGAAAATGTGGAAAAACACATGTTTTTGATAATGGGTTTTTATTGGTATACACATTTGCTGTTTGTCACAGTAACATCCGCTGTAACTCACTGCGTCTGTTGCCTTTTTTGCTGACCATGCACACGCCAACACACACGCACAAATGTACAGACACACAATCTTTGATCTTCCAGATAAGGTCAGTAAACAAGGCAACCAAATGATAAGTGGCATCAACCAGTGATGCAAATGACACTGAAAAAACGTTATCAACGTAAAGATAACTTCAATTGGTATCACCCATATGAATTAAGTTTAAGTTAAGTTATTGATTGTGTTAATATAACTTGTTAACGTGTTTAAATCGAAGAAACTAAATTAATTTGGGTATGAAATGTATGTTTACGGAAACATCTAAAGTTTTTTTAATTAAAGTTAACGATTGTGTTAATATAATTTGTTAACTTGAAGGGGGCAATTGTAACTTAATCAATTTGTGCATTACCAATTGAAGTACATTTTTCTATTTTTCTTAAGTGGGTGAATACAATTCAGTGTAAAGTACTTCCTTACAAGTGATATAATGTATTAATCATGTCTTATTTGCCAGGAATACACACACTTCCTATTTCTACTCAGCCGATTCCCTTTAATCGCATTTACACTTCTCAAACATGTTTCTAATGACAAAATGAACTGATGATAACATCAGCTTTTTAAATTATATAAAAAACATGTACTCCCAATCCTGTTTACTGAGTCCATTAACCTACACAGTGTTTATTTCCCAAACTTGCATGACTTTATAAAAACTAGCCTATTTATTAAATATAGTAACAATCTCTAGGTAAGCACACAGGTTGCTGATTAATCTGCTGAGATTACACAACACCATTGAAAGCTTTCTCACTGCTCCATGTCATACAGGCATTGCCCCAGGCGATATGAGGAATGGAGGATATATTATCTGTTCATATGCAACTCAATAGTTATGTAGTATAAAGCTAAGAAATTCAGTCTTATTGTCTCGTTTCTCATATACTCTGTAAAGACAATCCGTTTGTACAGCACTTTGTTGAAATAGGTAATATTTCTCCATAAATAAACACAGATTCCGTCTATAAAACTATATCCATTCATAAAACACATGCCATGTATTTCTCTTTTTTAACCAGTGAAGATCAGAGCGTTGTTCTACGCCTTTAAGCCGGCAGGATCAATCATGTGACGCAACACAAACGCAGAGCAGTGCAAACATTTGATTGGCTGAAACCTGTGAATGGCCAACGTTGACGATTAACATTCATGTCACAACACTGCAGTTTCATTCAGTCCTCGCTTTCTCCAAGCTGCCGCAACACCAGTCTGTGCCACTTGAGGGTGCTCACACATCACCCGGCAGACTCATGCAGACATGGTTACTTCATGAGGCACAAAGTTGACGTAAGGATGTGGTGTAAATGGGTAATAATCTGCTCTACGATTGAGAACGGTGTTTCAAGCCCTAAAAAAACACATCCGCACTGCAACATCACTGTGCATTCAGCTCTATCAGTGACACACTTAATGAATAAATAAAATAAATACATTCAGTACATGATAGCATGAGCAAACAATTCCACACAATGTTACAATATGTCATCTTTCAAGCTAATTAGTTGTACAGTTCCCCTTGAGTCATATAGCAGCAAGAGATTCTACATCCTACCAGTGATCAGATTCAAGCCCCACCCGAACACAAACTAATAATAAAACCCTTCACGACACGAAAACAAGGAGGGACACTCAAAATAACACATTCCCGAATGGCCGATATGATAAATAGAATGAATGACAGAGTGATTAAGTGGCTTTTTTTTATAGATGATAATGGAGCTCTTAACACAAACCACCTTATATGCTTGTTCTGATTTGGTGTCCTCCTTGTAATAAAAATTATTACTTTCACGAGTTTTCATCTTCCAAAAAGAGACAAAGGAAACAGACTCGTCTTATAGCTTTCAGACGCGCTGAGCTCTCTGACACTTCACTGAAAGACGCCAGGCCTCCTGGCACCACGCTCAGATCTGTACACAGTGCTTCATTGTAACTAGGAACATGTTTGTTATTAAAACACAATTTGACACCGGCGAACGTTTAGTCACACGCCCACAATAGATACCCCCCCTCCCCCCATACCTGACTTACAGTGTCTAAAAGATGAAATTATAAAAGCACAGGTAATATCAGACGCACGGGTCTATCCATGTATAAAGAGTATAGTCGGACTAGGACAACAGCTATCATGCCAAGTCTATGTTTATCTGACAGGCGTAAAGAGAGTCATGATATTTCCTCCCTTTGTTATGTGGCTGGACTACAGAGCTATCTTTTGATTGTCTATAAACTAAATGTGAGAGAGAGAGAGAGAGAGAGAGAGAGAGAGAGAGAGAGAGAGAGAGAGAGAGAGAGAGAGAGAGAGAGAGAGAGAGAGAGAGAGAGAGAGAGAGAGAGAGAGAGAGGCACCAGACTGTGGGGAGGGATGAGAAAAACAAACCAGTAAACAAATAAAGAAGTCTCTATATAAATATAAACTCTAGAATCGTCTGATAACTATGGAGTTGGTCAACGCTTGGTCGATGCACACAGATATAAAACGGCAGTCCTGGAACAAATCCTTGGTTCTGGTCTAGGACCAGCTTCAACCACCCTGGCGCTCTGGAGAGGTAAAATTAACCCCAGGTCAGCATCTAAAAGCAACTCTACCAGTCTATAAAATGCGCATAAAAGATAGAAGGCACAGAAACACAAACCCACTCTGGACGAGTGGGAGGCGGACTGACAGCGGCAGTTTTTTTGGCAGCGGCCTTGATGAAGCTGCAGGTCTGCTGGCGGCAGACGGGTGTCGTACGGGATGCGATGTCCAGAAGAGGGCAGAGATTTGTGTGTTGGTTCTCGGGTTTTTTGTTTTTTCATTTCGTCAGAGTTGGACCTCAATGTGGATGTGACTGAGTCGCTCTGACAGAGTTTTGCAACAGTTGCAGGTAACATTCATCGGATGATGATCCAAGAGTCGTCCTCCTGAATTCATCCCTGTAGACAAAAGTGGCTGCTTCATTGGATCCATTGCATAACTATCGCTAACCTGCACTGAGCACAAAGAGCTGGTGTACTTGAAGTCCCACAGCAGAGCAGATCCAAACTGCATTCCTCCCTATGGTCTTTCAGATCCAGACTGAAGAGAGAAGCCACTTTATGCTACAGATGTGACAAAGTCTCTGTGTCACACACACCCCCCCCCCCTTCCTATGTCATCGCACCAGTCTCCTTGTGTGTTGTTTGATTTGCTGCTTTTGACTGCACAGGTTTTGTCTTTTCACCCAATACCTTGGTCATATTTTCCACCACGGAGCCTTTGCCCTGTTGTGTGCTCTCCTCCTTCTTGGCTGTTGCCTCGTTCTTGCTGGTGCTACGTTGGTGGACGGGGGTCGGTGCCTTAACGGGGAGGGCTGCCTTCCCCTGCGGCAGGCGGGGGTCTTCTCCAATGTTGACAGTGAGGTTGGTGTAGAGAGGCTCCAGCTCTCTAGAAAGAAGCTCGTAGGCCAGAGAGTTGAGGCCGTCAGAGCGCCAGTTCAGTCTGGTCCTTTTCAGGAGGTCGAACCTAGAGAGACGAACATAGTGTCACAGGTTTGTGTGTCTGTGTGTGTATCAGACTTTAAAGGGATAGTTTGGCATCATTGTTAATTTGTCAACATATGTTTTTGCCAAGAATTGCAAGAGAAAATTGATACCACAAGCTACAGCCAGGACACAGTTGACTTAGCTTAGCATAAAGACTGGAGGAAAGGAGAAACAACCCTTTCGACATCCAAAGGTTGACAAAAAAAATCCAAGTATGAGGTGCAGGTGAATCTTGTTAAGTTACAATTTTGTTAAATCTATACTTCATACTAAATACAAAATGTGATTTATTAATTAGTTACCTAGTTACTGATAGGCAAGTTTTGTCACCTTTTAAAGAGCCTCCTCAGGGCTTAAAATGCTCTTGACAGATGCTTGTTTCTGTTATCTAGAAAATCTTTTCAAAGCGTTATAGAAATGGAAAAGTAAATAATGTTCATCGGAAATAAATAAGTGCTGCCTGAGGTTGCAGAAAATGTTGGCACCACAGAGCGAGCAGAGGAAAATGACAACCCTGTACAAAACAGCAGATAAAAAAAATAAAGAAACAACCATTATTGTAAAAGCTTTCAAGTGTCTCCAGTTCAGGGAATAAACCTCAGCAAAATATCTTTGTGTGTCTGCATCTGTACCTGCGTGGATTCTGCTCGTTGCCTCTGTCTCCTTTGTGCTTGATCATCTTGTAATGACCAATGGCCACTGGGGGGCGCACAATCTTCATGCCAGAGAGACGCACTCTGGGTAGGCAGCACACAACGAGAGAGAAAACTCAGTCTCAGAATCAGGATAGGACAATACTGGCGGAATAAGCCAAAGGAATAATTATTGCTAATATTTCCTATCACTCCGAGCAATAATGCTATTCAATCTGAGTACTTTTATTCTCTAGGGGATAAAAGCAAAAAAACACACAGAAAAGTCAAGACAACAAACACAGAATTGTGAGTGACGTATGGGAATAACATACTTTCATGGCCTATAGGCGGTGGAAAAGACTGTGGTTTCCTTTTTCCATCTCTGGTGCTTTTGTACCACCCCATCTGAGTTCATCGGAACATGTAACTAATGCTGTTAATTTCCATATGATCACTTTTAAGCTTGCAAACATCATGCATCATCGGCAAAATGTTATTGGCGGTACAGGAGAAACTTTGCAAGCTTTTGGATTCTCAGTCCTCAGTTAAATTTCTCTTGCAACAGATCGGCAAATGCTAGAGAAGCCAGAGAGTTGGAAAGAGGGGAACCCAAGCAAACGTGAGAGGAGCCTGAAACCTGCCTGGAAACCCTGAAAGCATGCAGCCCAGTCCCAATCTGCGAGCTCGTCCATGCCAACACACACTGAGACACACAGCAAAGCCACAGCAGTGGGAGGGGAAGAGAAGATGAAAGATGAGGTTAGGACACATGAAATAACAAAAGTCAAAGAAAGGGAAAGCCAGTGGCAAAGAAACCGTAAACATGAGGAGAACAAAAAAAGATGAATGACTCATGCAAAAGATGGAGAAAAAAAGACCAAGCATGTGGCTGCAGGGTGTGGTCCTCGGACACGCTCCTCACCTGGCAGCGATGTCATCATCCTCTCCACCCCAGCCCCAGTACAGGTTAGGGAAACCATTCATCTTCATGTACTGGTCTGGGGTCACGGCAGACACGCCACCGAAATACTGCGGGTACGGCAGCCTGGGAGGGTCACATCACATGTGTTGAAGTTAAAGTCTCAGCACAGGGCAGTTCTACAAGTCCATTTACTGCAGCCTAGGAAAAATTTAATTAAACTTTTTCTTAAACTTTTTTTGTGCTTATGTTAGTCATCTCAAGAATTGTCTTTCTTTTGTTTTTACTGTTGATTATACAGAGGAAAATGATATTTGTGTTTTGAGCAACAGTATGACATCAGTCCGCTTTACGGCAGTGTGGTAAATCAGTGTTGATGTTGTGCCCATGTGTGAAGTCCGGCTGCTATGTGGAAAAGTCGACAAAAACATAAGACAGCAACGCGGAGAATAAAGTTTCCAAACAGAAAACGGAGTCCTGTCTGTTTCCGGGTGCAGCACATCCACACACACACACACACACACACACACTCCTACTGTTACCTGTATCTGAACTTGTCCATGGCCACAGACTGGTGTGTGGGGAACTGTTTGTGGCAGGTGTAGGTGTTGTGGTCGTTCTCGGGCAGCAGGTCCACGTCGTGCAGGAAGATGCAGCTCCAGTCTTCATCTCTGAGGGCCTCCCGCACCCCCACGTTCAGCAGCTTGGCTCGGTTGAAGGTGCCGTTCCCCCACTGAAGCCAGAAACAGAAGCAAAGTTTGTCATTTACAAATGGCTAAGGGTGGTCTATATGGTGTGACACTGCAGAAGAACACCTGATTATTTGTACAATATAGTCACTGAATAATAACACAAGCAAAACATTAATGGATGTGTGATTTTACAGAATTTGTACAGCAGCAAATCCACATACTTCAAAATCTTTGCAAATAAATCCAAAACTATGTGTGTGTCATGGTTTCATTCAGGTTAAATCACCATTTAAATCAGATGTTTACATTACTTTGCATTACTTGATTGATATTGATATCATGCAGGTTATACACTAGATTTACATCAGTATTATGCAAATATTACACTGGTTATACACAGATGCTACAGCAACTATTAATCCAGTAATACTCTTAAATATGTTAAGGTCTAGAGCTTAAAGTGTCTTGAGATAATCTATAATGTGATTTGGCACTATACAAATATAATTTCATTGAAAATTGAATTGAAATAAACAGATAAGACACCAGTATTACGCTGATATTATGTAGTAATGTATAATATTAATTCAACAGCAATATGCAAATATTATATCAGTTTACCACAAGCATACGCATATAACGTAACTAATAATTACCGGGATATTTGTTTGTGTATGACAACGGTTATATACCAGCATTGCTCCATTAGAAGAACTAATTATTCCATTAGCATTACCCGGGAAATATACCAACAACACATCAGCACAACAACAGTCTGCTTTTGCACTTGGAGAGAGACAATACAAACCATTAAAAGCCCCATCCTTGGTAAACAAGCCTGCACCCACACACACACACACACACACACACACACACACACACAACCTGACCTGCTGCACTATATAGATGCTGTAGTGGATCTGTTGTCTCTGCAGGAAGGGGTGGAGGTGGTAGAGCAGCGCCCGGAGGTGGGTCTGCCGGTTCCGGTACGGCACCACTATTGCTGTGTGATGGCGGGGTTCACAGTCTGGAGGACGGTAGTGTCCGCCTGGCAACACCAAGGGATTCCTCTGTCTGATCTCCTCCAGAGACAGAGGAGAGGAGAGAAGGACAGACACGGGTCCGACTGGAGAGGAGAGGAGAGTTTTTTTTGGTTTTTCAAAACCCATTTATTTTGCATTTCCAGGAACAAAATACACTTCTAACGTCAACCACCAGCTGTAAAAACCCAAACAAACAAGGTTAATAAATAATACATATAGTTTCTTTTCGATATACACACACGCACACATATATATACACATGCATTTACATACCCATTCACACATCCATACAAACTGTCGTATCTCAAATTACAGGTTAATATTCAGTTCCCCGTCTTCCCCAAGGGTGCATAGAATCCCCCCAACAGCCCATTTGCAACTAAATGTCAGCACATTGTCCATCATCTTGTAGTAGGCGTGTTCTACTTTGAGTCTGGCTTTCAGAAATCCAACCAGCATTGGCGCCGGATGCATGCTACCAGTGTCCAGGGCCTGGTTCCTACGTGTCAGCCAAATGGATAACTTTGCAGAACCAGAGACAAAGTTTAACATGTTGTGTATAGCTTTCTTTTTTACAGAATATTTCGGACCATAAATGAACAAACCAAATGAAAAACCCTCTCCCAGGCCCTGAAACTACCCTTTCAACAAATTAAAAAGTGCTTCCAGCCGAGGACACTGAACAAATAACTGTTCCAGTGTTTGAGAGGAGAGGAGAGGAGAGGAGAGGAGAGGAGAGGAGAGGAGAGGAGAGGAGAGGAGAGGAGAGGAGAGGAGAGGAGAGGAGAGGAGAGGAGAGGAGAGGAGAGGAGAGGAGAGGAAGCTTCAATGATATTGTCAACAGCCACCACGCTAACCACACTGTGCCTCTACTGCATATGTCTATCAGCACATATATGTAAACCCCTCACTCTCTTACCCAGCAGTGGGGAGGGGATCTGGCAGTCCCTCAGTGGGGGTCCTGTGACAGGGGGTCCAGTGCCCGAGTTGCGAGGCGGGGGAGGCGGCGCTCCCAGATGACTGAGGTTGGTGTAGACGTCGTGAGGTCGAGAGTAATCAAACTCCGGCTCAGTGGTGTGCACCAGGACGGACACCAGGCCCCTGAAGCCCCCCAGGGAGAAATAGAGGACAAAGGCAAACTGGAAGCCCACCAGCAGGGCCAGGGTGCACGGGGAGTCCAGAGAGCGGCCGCAGTACGCCATGATGGAGTCAGATCGCACAGGGACAGCAACAAATCCAGATGGGGGAAATTGGATGGAGGGACAGGAGGAGGAATGATGGTTTGGGGGAAGCAAGTGGTGGCTGGAGGGAGAGGTAGGAAATGAGTGAGGAGAGGCAGAAGGAGAGGGGGGGGGGGGACAGTGCTGGGTTCAGTCTCAGGCGTGCAGGTGGCGGGCGTCCATCTGTGGGAAGGGGTAACAGTAGTGGTGAAGCTCAGTCAGCGCTGCCATCACCTCCAGACCATAGATGTCCCTGTGAGGAGAGAAGAAAATTAACTAGTGTTCATTATACAATCGCTGCTTCTTCTTCTCATCATTATCATCAAATCATTTTGTATTGTACCTGATTTAATAAACAAAAGGGGGCTGATTAAACAAAGTTCTGCACCGTTGAGGGCTCACTCCACCTCTCTCCTCCTCTTCCTCCTTTCATCATCCAGCTTTCTGAAAGAAGAAGAAGAAGAAGAGGAGTGAGTGACAGTGCAGCAGCAGCTTGGTCTCTCAGTGCTGCTGCTGCTGCTGCTGCTGCTGTGTAGTCCACTCTAAGCTAAAATAAGCCCTGGGAATGACAGGCAGCTACAAACAATTGTCATGTTTGCTGCTTTATTTAGAATGGCTTATTTTCAGCAGAGACATTACACGGGGCGTATATATGGAAGGAGACGCTGAAGCCTGCGGATCAAATTAATCCAACGTCTCAGCTCCTAGTTTGTCTTTAGAATTAAATCCTATATATGCCAGGCTGGTGAGGGTGGACTGGATGGATGCATGCTGCAGGATCTCATCCCACAGGAAACTATCATAATAAAAAACAGACCACCATGGTTATCAGCGCAGATAGCGACTGGGTGATTAGCCTATCAGCATCTGTCGTTGGGCCTATGCGGCCAATCATGG